>NW_009928885.1:8661-11168 GCF_000696875.1 Nestor notabilis
CCCGGGATGTTAAAAATATTAAAAGCCATGGAGAATCATTTGAACTAAGTCATCTGCCGTCCTATGTTGTGGGATCTGCAAGATGTGGCAATAACACACAATATAAAAACACAAAGTTCTTAGAAGAAATCTACATTTGGAATTAATTTGTTAAACTGTGAATTTTGCACTTTCAAAAGTAACAGCACCACGATTTTCAATCGTGCATTAAAAATATGCTAGTAGTAGTAAGATGAAGGCAATATTTTATGTCTTCTGGAGCCATTATTATTTCCATATGGTGCAATACCTTTCATGCTATTATAATATACTGTAATCCTGATTGCTATGGTGACTGTGCCTACTTTAATTTATTGTATTACCGGCATCTAAATAACATCTTTAAATAGCGAAGATCGGAACCCACAAATACTGCTCATACATTGCCATAGTTCAGCACAGAATAGAGAGAGGCTTACAGTATCCCAAGCAAATGGGAGCCTATCATTTAATTCCATTGTTATAAAACACCCAACAACAAGCTGGAGCATAAGAAAGCAAATAATCCTTGCACTGCGTGCAATGGAAAATACTGTTAGCACTGATTGAAATGTGGCTGAAGCTGGTGAGTGCAGCAGCTACCCTCTGCCGGGGTACACATTAGGACTAGTTAAATTTCCTTATTCAAGGAAACTGTTGAAGCAATAGGGAGCCACCGCCCAAAACACAAGCCACATGCATGGCTGGTCAGATGCTTCCCTGTGTGGGTGGAGGGATTTCTCTGGGAGCTGAACACAAACACAGGGGTTGGGTATTGCTGGAGTAGGGTCAAAAAAGAAACAAGCAGCCCTAACGCTACAGACACAGCAGTGAAGGACCAGAGACAGCTTTAGGTACAGCGAATAAAGGCAACTGAAGTCAGTGGAAGGACAGACATTCAAAACTGGCTTTTCTACTTCTTTTAAGGGGTGAATGTAAAAATCCCGAATAGTAAAAGATGTAGTACCATGGGCCTTGGAACTAAGGGTTGTCAGCCAGCCCAAAAACCCTAATCCACACACAAATCCACCGGTCTTCTACCAAATAATCAGCTCCTCAGGAGTGACTGATTTTCATGTCTTAAAGACAGCAAGCTTTCTTTTTCTAGACTCAGGGCAGTTTTAAGGGCTCTCCACAGGAGTTCAGCTACCTTTTATCAGTTAGTGATAACTATTTATAAATTTTGGTAATTTATCCATTAATCTGCTGTGAAACATTTATGAAGACATCCTCCACAAAGCATCAGTGTTTAAACATTTATTTTATGGGGGATCAGACTTGGCTAGGTGCTGTGCCTTTCCATTTTGTACTTACTTACCTAATCCAAGTGGGTAATTTCACCTCCATGGCTGCACATCAAGGTTTCTAAATACAGAATGATATTTAGAAATTATTTCAGGTCCAATGTATACAGCTCCAAAATTCATGCAAGTTAGTGTTTTTAGGCTAGGTATTGATAGAAGATTGTCATAAATTGAGGTGACTGGTGAATTTTATGGCCAATTTACGTAAAGAACTTTCACCTTGAGTTTGCCAAGTAAGATCCAAGTTTATACAATCTCTCTGCTTCTTAAACCTATCAATAGCTGGCAAAATAATGAATTATTTAGAAGTTCTTAAACGTTCATGCCACTCATTTCATACGTTTTAGATCTGGTAACAGCTCTTTGGATATGACTGCAAGCAGCATTTCTGGACAGTGATAATATTTTGCTAAGGAAAAAACCTTGGACTTCTAACTGTATATGCAGATGATAATAGCTAGTAACCCTCATCACCTACATTATGTTTTAAACTACTACCCACAAATAAAAATCAGTGAAAGCCAGCATTTACTATTTAGGCCAGATTATTTGTGATCAATGTGGTAAAGATGAAACTGTCAGTTTCTTTGCCCATGGATTCTTTTAAGAAGGATATGTAAAATGGCATTTGCAAAATTATCTTATGTGTGCCTTTTTGTTGCTGGCACCACGAGCAGAGCTCCTGCCCACAAACATCATTAGTAAAAGACAGTTAACTCCACGGACAGAGTTGATACACTACTGTGTTGTGGTACTTGCACCAAAATTTGGACCATCATATCTTTTATTTGCTAATTGTATAATCTTAAGTGTAGAATTATTTTCACATGTCTGCCTTGACTTCCATATTAACAAGAGAGATTTAAAAGTAGAGCATTTCATTCAACCTAATCTTAGCATCCTAGTTACATGATATTGTAATAGTGCCATCGTTAGTATTTCCATGACAGTAAGATAAAGTTCTGAATTAGAACCAGGCAACCTGGTTGTGTGGGTACATGTACAAAACATAAGAAAAGAGAGAGTCCTTGCCACAGGCATCCCATAAATAACAGAAGAGAATTAAAGAGGTTGCCCATGGTACACTGTACTCTGATTTATAGTCCCCCAAACTCTAAATCATAGAATCACAGGATGGTTTGTGTTGGAAGGGACCTTAAAGCTCATCCAGTTCCAACCCCCTGC
>NW_009928885.1:11241-34660 GCF_000696875.1 Nestor notabilis
GGCCGCCCTGTGACAGCGGCTCAGCACCCTCACAGGGAAGAACTTCTGCCTAAGAGCTCAGCTCAATCTCCACTCTGTCAGGTTAAAGCCATTCCCCCTTGTCCTGCCCCTACAGACCTTTGTCCAATGCCCCTTTCCAGGTTTCTTGTTGGCCCCTTTAGGCATTGGAAGCGGCTCTAAGGTCTCCCTGGGCTTCTCTTCTCCAGGCTGAACAAGCTCAGCTCTCTCAGCCTGTGTCCACAGAATATGTTCTCCAGCCCTCAAAGCACCTTTGTGATCAAAATCAGAGAGTAGATTTTGCATACAGTTGTACAAAGGCTTGCTTTTTCCTGTATAAAATGCTCACTTCTTCCTTAGCAAAGCCTTGTTTCTATTACCTACAAAGCAGTCTGTCAGCCGCTCAGAAGCACAGATGTAGCTGCATGTTCACACTGCCAAATGGATCAGTGAAATGATCTTGCTCAGTTGGATAGGGGACATCACACTGTCCAGTCACTCAGCTTCAGGCAAAGCAGCTATCCTGTGTACATGGTGCTCTGCGATCACTTCTGGACACAGCTGTGGGGAAGCAAACTGTGGTGCTGGGGTAGGCATTCAGTAAAGAGGATATGCTGCCAGAGGAGCTGCAATGTTAAACTGCACCTTCAGCTTATGTATATAAAAAAATATAAGTGTATGTATGTGTACGTATATATAGATTTCAAACACACACACACACACACATACAGAGAACAGAATATCTGTGCTAGTGTAATTACACCAGTTCTCTCCAAGACTTAACCCCAATTGACAAAAGCTGCCTTCTGTCAGCGTGGCTGTGACCAGACCAGGGGTTCTCCTTCACAAAACTGTGTCAGCCACAATGTGTGAAATTTTTCTGTTAAACAAAATACCGTCTTCTTACACCAGCACAGTGTCACAGGCTAACTTCTGTTTGCAGAGTTGTGCTTTGACAGGCATAAAGCTATATTACTTGATGGCAGCATGGAGACATACGGGGAATGAGTTGCTGGTCAACAAGGTTCAGATTTTAGTTAAGGAACATCTATGTATTGAAAAGCTGACTGGCATCTTTGTTGGCATATCATAACACTGAGCAAACACTGCATGCATACAGTGAGGGTTTTTCTCACTCTTGATGTGATCTCACATTAAAGGCAGAGCCATTCAGCAGAGCAGAGCTGAGCTGCTGCCGTATGTTGTACTTGCCCTGTGCCACAAGCATCCCAGCTGTCTCCAGGATCCTTCCTGTATCACCTGGGTACAGATTCTGTGGTGGTCCCTTTCTTTCGTAAAGACAGGAGTCTCCAACAGCCTCAAACACCTCAAGGTATGAAGTAGGCCTATGTATTTTATTAACATAAGTTAATAAAACAACAACAACAACCAAAAACGCAACAGCAAAACAGAGTGATTGCTTCTTTAACACCATTATTCAGGGAACCACACAGAGCACTACAACAGTGAGGTTAGAGGGCTCAGAACTCCATGGTAGCTGATGTGCTAAGCAATAAGGAAGACAAAAAGAAGGAGCACCAACAGGGCTAAGCAGGATAGTTCACTCCTGCCTTGCACTACAGCCAGTGATGGCTTTGCTTCACTACTTAGCAGGAACGGCTTGTTATTGAGGTTAATAAACAATTCTTATTTGCCTTCAGGAATCAACAGAACTGACCTCTGGCATAAAGTGAAAACTTCTGGGATGCTTGTAATACCTGTGCTCTTTGAAAACTAAATATCCTGCTCCTGTCTCTAGGGCAACACAGTTTCCCAGCACACTTGTGGCACAAAAATCAATGCCAGTCTCTTAACTATATGAGCTCTAGTAAAACAGGCCAGGAACCATTCTCTGGCCTTGAGACTAACTAGTATGACAGGAGTCACATCTGCAGTGCTAACCTCTCCTGTTTCCTAAAACAGGAGTAGTCACATCCAGACTTCCCAACACGTCCCCTTCAGGCCACCATGCAACCACAAAGCCTCACTGGGGTTACAGTTTCAGGAATGGTCCCAGTGGACCACTGCCGCACCGCTCCAGCCTGCCTAGGCTTTGTTTTAGGGGGGAATGATGATCAGCTTGTGCCACAGCCCTTACAAATAATCTGACACTCTTGAGCACTGCAGTACAAGGCTTGTACTTGTGAACTGGCTCTGTTTAGTTTAATAGTATAAACACAGACATAGAGTCTTCTGCGTGCAAAAGGGTTACATGGGTTCAAGGGCAGATCGGACAAGTACTTGGAAGATAGGTCTACTGAGAGCTGCTAAGTAGCCAAACCACAGCAGCTACAGAAAATCCCCTGAGCTAAAAACAGCCTGAGATTAGGAGAACAGTCAGGAGATGTGTCATATATGGTTGTCCTGTTCTCACTCTTTCCTGGGAATCAACTCAACAGCAAGTCTTCGAAACCGGATAGACGGACCTTTGGTCCACACTGGTGAAGATATTCTCATGCTCTCAGGAGTCACAGAAGCTGGGAGTGCAGCACTGAGCTCAGTTGCCTGAGACTTTCTCTTTATACACACGTGCAGATAGACACATAGACATTTACTCTCTTTCTTTTGTATTATTAAGATCTCCTCCTTCTCACTGAGGACACCATGAAATGGCAGGAAAACCATGCTGACACTGCAGCTCCAGCGGTGGTCTCAGAGGAGGATGATCAGAGCAGGGAACTTTGTACTCAGCTGCAGCTAGATTTCCAAAATTTAAGCCTGAGTTTCCTACATATTAATTAGGTAGAGAGTACATGAGGGTGCCACATGCACAACTTGTTTTACTCCACTTTGCAGTTTCAACACAGAAGAGAACAGCTTTCTTCCTGTAATTGTTGCTCTGTCTTGCTGGATTTTGTGCTGTGGTGTGTGGCCTTCATGCCAAGCTACATGATTTTTCAGGTGGTGTTTTGCTGCAGAGTGAAAGATCCTGGTTAATCTTCCCTTCACACCACTGGAAGCCTTTTGCTCTAAATGGAGCTGCTCTTGATTTCAAACCTGCCCTTGGATGGAGAGGAGGATGCTTCCTTCCAGCAAGCATCCCAGTGTGTACTGCATCCTGCAGGTCCAGCATGCATTCACCCACAGTCTGGACAAAACACCCACTTTTCATTTCTCTGACTATGGCCAGTAAACTATTCATGAGCAGGGACTGAAAAAAGGGGAGGTTTGTGAGCAAATTTGAAGACAGTTTTGTTCTTCAAGTCACCGCTAATCTTGACACAAAGTAAATGTCAATAAGCAATTGCACAGCCCTAGAAGATGTATCAATACCCGCCCTCTATGTGTTAGTTCCTTCCTTGGCACCGAATGAAGTGCGTGATAGTCACTTGATTGACCACAGAAAGCTGAAGGCCTGAGCCCATCATGCAGCCTGGAACCTCTGCACCCAGTCACCATATTTCTAGCCTGAAATTTATCCCACAAAGCTGTACCCCCTTGGGGATGAGGGTAATAAAACTAATAACGAAGTATTTGTAAGATATCAGCTACACAGTGTACACTGGGTTTTGGACATTTGTCTGGGGCTGCTAGTCAGATTTCAGAGAATGACATTAATGCAGCACCTGGAAAATGGTGTTAGTGTCATTATTTAATTTCCACCTTTGAAAAAAAGGTCTGAAGGTAAGGGCTAGAAATAAATCTCTTAATGATATCAGGGCTTAATACAAAGACATTAACACACATGAGTGAGGAATGTTGCACAGAGCCCTATTTGCCATTACCTAGGAATATGTTCTGTGCAAAGAAAAGTAAAAATTATGTCAATGAAATAGTTGGATCAACTAGAATATGAAAATAGAGTTCCTAAAACCCACCTGAGATGATGAAATGCAGCCTGCCTTCTACTTTCTGTACATGAGCAGCACTTTCTTCGCTATTTGATTAGCAAATGTTCCTAACCACATAAAACTTTTCCTGTTGCTGCCTTCTTGACTGACTGTACTTCAAAGTTCTAATACTAAACAAAGCCAAAATACATGACCTTGATGATGGGGCAGAGTGTACCCTCAGCAAGTTTGCTGATGACACAGAACTGGGAGGAATACCTGATACACCACAGAGTTGTGCTGCCATAAGGAGGGACCTTGACAGGCTGGAGAAACAGGCTGACAGAACAGAGCATTGAACAAAGTCCAGCATCTGGTGAGGAACAACCTCAAGCACCAGTATATGCTGGAGAACACCCAGCTGGAAAGCAGCTTGGCAGAACAGGACCTCGTGGTCCTGGTGGGGGTCCTGGTGGGCACGAAATTGGACATGAACCAGTGATGTATCTTTGTGGCAAAGGCGGCTGATGGTATTCTGGGCTGCCTTAGACCAACTACTGCCAGGAGGTCGAGGCACTGGTCAGGGCAGGCGATCCTTCCCCTCTGCTCAGCATTGCTGAGGCCACATCTGGAGTGCTCTGTCCAGTTCTGGGCCCACCAGTACAAGAGAGACATGGAAATACTGGAGAGAGTTCAGCAAAGGGTCACAAAGATGATGAAGGTATCGGGCATCTCTTTTATGAAGAAACACTGAAGGAACTGGAACTGTTCAGCCTGAAAAAGAGAAGGCTTGGGGGGAAAATCTTATTAATGTGTATAGAAACCTAAAGCAAGGGTGCAAAGAGGATGGAGCCAGGCTCCCAGGAACAAGACTCAGTGATGCCCAGTGACAGGACAAGAGGCAATGGGCACCAAATGAAACACAAGAGGATCCCTCAGAACATCAGGAAACACTTCTTTGACTTTGAGGTGTCACAGGTTGCCCAGGGAGATTGTGGTGTCTCTCTCCTTGGAGATACTCAAAAGCCACATGGACAGAGTCGCGGCCAACCAGCTCTAGGTGGTCCTGCTTGAGCAGGGGGTTGGACCAGAGGAACTCCAGAGTTTCCTTCCAACCTTAGCCATTCTGTGATTCTGTGTGACCCCTGTGAACTTCCTGATCAACCCTAGAGACAGATTTCTTCTGAAAACAGAGATGTTTTCCATATGAGCTGTTGACCTTTATATTCTCTCTCCAAAACCAAAATTCTACCTGTTTAATTTTTACATGGTTAGTAATGGTCATCAGCATTATTTTTTCTCCTTCTGAACTTCTATTCTATGACAAATGATCAACAATTCTTTGTTACCTTCCCTTCACACTTCCTTATTCCTAGTGCCATCTGGGCCAAAGCACTTACCCAAAACCTCTCTTATCCTGCACATAACACGTTTGGCCTATGAATTAAAGGTATAAGCTTTACTGCATACCATGCCTGTATCTTGTGTTAAATCTAATCTACATAAATTGATTCCAGCATATCTTTAACCCATGCACAACACTTCCATCAAAACTAAAGACTGACAGCTGTAAGCAACTATTCTCATCATCAGAGTGAATCAAACAAAGCAGAGCACATTAATGGGCCAGACCACTATTTAGTGACTACAGAGAACAGTAAATAACCAAACACCCTTATTAATTTTGAAGGCAAGACATTTAATTCATCTTTAAGTCATATCTGAGATTTATGGTTCTCAAAATACTAAACAAAACCAAACCAAACCATACCAAGCCTCAGAAGCTGCTTTACTCATTTCATAACAATAACTCAGAGGAGAAAGTGTAAACAGGTAAAGTATAATTGATACATCTTGGCTCTGACAGCCCAGGAGGTATGCAAAGCAGAGAGGTGTTCAAGGAGGCAACCAAACAATTAAAGGAGAATACACCAAGATAATCTGTTTGAAAGGTGTATGTGTGGATTTCTACGTGAAGAAGTCTGCTTTCTTTATGTGAAGGTATTGACATTGAATTGGATTGAAATTTATTGAAAGAGGAGTATTTCCATCTCTCTGAGGGGTCTAATATGGTAGGAAGGGAATGTCTATTTATCAACTCTGTAGGTGGCAGAAGAAAGTAAACTTATTGATTACAATGAAAACAGCTGACATTTCCAATCCAACTGGTAGATAATACTAAGGCACTTGCTATAAGCAGTCCTTAAATAAATTGCTAGCTCTTGGTTTTCTAGTAGGTCTTTAAACATTAGCTGAAACATTCCTATAGTGATAAGAGGGATTATATTAGCAGTGTTCTGATTTTGCACCATTTTTATATGGCAATAACTCTACTAAATCTACATATCAACTGCCATATTCAGAGAGGGTAGATTCAGAGCTGTATTTCTCAGAGAAAAAAGGGATACTAAATATAATCCCAAATTCCTTCAGAAATACTTAATTTATGACAGTAAATGTGGTGCACATTTGTCTTTTTCTTTCTGAATTCTGAACTAATGGTATTTTTTATTACTAAATGATAATAGTAAGTAAACACTTAGGCTGTCAATAAGTGTCCTGTTCTGGACATAGGTCCTGCCTGCAATGGTTATTTATGACTGAAAACACTAAACTTGCATCCGGTTGAGGCACTGCACTTACTAGGAGTAATTCACCTTAGTCAACATGAGCAAAGATGTATAACATACCAGGTATTTGAGCTAACTGGGCTCATTTTGGCACAAGCGGACTAAGGAACCTCGTTCCTCGTTCAGGGGCTGGGGAATCAGTAAACTACACAAAAACACCACTTAAAAGCAGCTGGAGATAAATTGTTGGAAATAACCTCATCTACAAATACAAATAGCATCTACAAATACAAATAGCATCCAGCACAGCTGCCCACAGCTTAAGTGAGACTTTTCAAAAGGGTATGAGTTTCCTGTCCACTTTCCCATGGAGTCCCTTGACTCTTTTGCAGCCATCACTTCTCACCATGCTCAGCTTCACAGTGGACGTGACAAACCATTCCCCTAAAAGCCAAGGCAAGTGACATCTCTCCATAATGAAATAGGACAGAAATAGAAATGTTTAAGGAACAGGCATGTTCTAAAGGGATTTTAATTATACCAATAAAACAGAGGTATGACATTAGCGCTGTTACTGTAATTTGTTTTCCCTTTTATTGTGCTGTACTTTTAATACTCTGTTCAGTGTGCCATGATTGCTTAAAGCAAAAAAAATCTGTACAATCATTACAAGCTTTGTAGACAAGCCAGTAAGGCAACTTTTACATAATATGACACTGCACAATAACTACACCCTAAACAAAAGCATGTTTCCTGATAAGCATGTGTGAATGTGCGTGCATGCCTACAGACCAGACTGCAGTATCTGCAATCTTGGATACTTAAATTTAAGCCCCTGAGAAAGAAGCCACATTTTTAAAAGCGCTCACCTCCTATTACTTGACAAAGACGAAATTCAGGCTTTTAAGTAGTGTAGGTCATTGAATTTGGCATCCAGAGCCAGGCATGTAAAGGTACAGACAGTCAGCTTGTGAATTTTTTCCACTGCACTGTCCAAATGTAAATGTTTGTGAAAAAAATCTACTCGTGGGTCATATTCACATACCAGATATACACTGAAGTCCTGCACTTACCAATGGATGAAGCAAGATTCCTCTGGAACAGGATGATCCCATGTCCCAGGTGGATTACAAAATCCTGAATACCAGTGTAGCAACTGTGTTTTTATGAGGTTCAATGTCACTCCATGTTTTCATCTGAGAGTTAGGGTTTTCTGTTCCACTTCCAAACTACAGCTCTCATCTTATGTGTGCCGTAAGACCCAATGAAAGAGCATACTGCCTTTGCTTCTTCTAAAAAGAGAAACAAATACAGGAAATACATCTCCTCATCCTTTTTGAAGGCTTTCAGTGATCAATTCCGAGTCAAAGGTGAAAGCCACAAAGATCTAACCAATAGGAAAAACTGGCATGGGGACTTTAATGGAATTGAAATAAGTTAATGTGTTTATCTAGATTATGCAGTTTCCCTTGGCACCTAACCTTAATCTACACCAGTTGGAACACTTGAGCCAAACTGTATTTTCAGTTGGCAAGTATTTGCCATTTTTAGGTACAGGTCTACCAGTGAAGATAACTGGGATGAGCTGGCATAGAATTTATATTAGTGATTGGCAACTTTCTTCCCAACTGTTTTCTTTGGAACATGGAATAGGAAACCAGGAGAAGATTGGCTTTTTTTCCTATGATTTATATGTGAAATTTCTAGGGCTTGGAAAAGCCACAGAAAGGTCCTGAATTTTCAAATTAAAGCAAATAGCACGTAATTTATTTAACAAATGATAATGTAAACTGCACACAAACATAAGGAGGGTTTTTACAAATATGTTCCTTGGCTGTGATCGTAGAGAACATTTAGAGTCAAACTGGGGGGACTAGAATAAGAATTTGTCTTCTCCCAAATAAACAAATGGTGTATTGTTTTGAAAATGGACAGTAGAACATATGCAGCCTTTATGGTGGATGAAGATTCAAAAATGGGAATGCCCATCTGTCTCTAGTTAATTTTTCCTCTGATCTCTTTCAGACATCCCATGCTTTCTTAAGCAATATTCTGCAAATGTGGGCCTGGACCTTCTGCCTTTGTTGTCCAGCCTCCCACATACTGGTGAGGCTCCACTGAATCCCTTCCCACATGATGCTAAGCCTGTTGGTCAGTGCTTGGTGAGTAACAACCAGTGTGTTTTCTCTACCCAGATATATCGGATGGGAAGCCTCAAATCCCTCCCATCCTAATCTGTGAAGCAGTAGGTTATACAGGCCACTTCCTGATCTTACAAATCCCCAAAGCCTTTCAATTTGATAGCCAAAAACTCAGAAATGTATGTAAATAAGCCTTACAAATCATAGGTGTTTACAACACTATCTGTTTTCCAAGGGAAAGGAAACAGCTTAAAAGACATTTAACATGAATGAGCATTACAACTTTGTGAAACCTTAATTTAAAATTCCTAATCATTTATTTCCTGAAGTTACCCAAATCCAATCTACATTTCTGAAACTTGACAGCACTTTTGTCTCAGCACATTTCCATTTTGTTTTAATTACCCCTTGCTCCTAATTCTGAAAAATGAATCATTAAAATCTGAGAACCATACTGAGAGAAGGATGGACACTTGCATAAGGATAGCTAAATGGTATAAAACTGTACTTCTGTACCTTTGCTGGATAAAACTGAAACGGAAGTAAGTCCAGGAAGTTAACTGAGTATAATAGCAAGGTAACTCAGATATACAGTTAAAAAAGTGTTAGTGATCTTGCAAAGATCAATCATACAGCCACACTGGTTCTCAACAAAACTGAAACCAGTTGGATAATACAATCACTGAAAAATCATTCTGCAGGGAGGGTTTTTGTTGGTAAAAAAATAATCCTGAGAATACCCTTAAGATTTAGACCATTTCTAGTAGCAAAGCTCAAGATCTTGCTCTATAATCAGCTTAACTAATAACTTCTTTTCCTCACAGGTTTGTATTTTTGTTCACTAAAACTCTACTCTTCCTACAAGTGTAGTGATAATGCTACATATATTTTAAGAGATACTATTCTAGTCCTAAATTACCTGTGTCGATTGTGTTCACAGAGTCTTGGGTGACATGGTCTAGTGTGAGGCGTCCCTTCCCATGGCAGGGGGTTGGAACTGGATGATCTTAAGATCCTTTCCAACCCAAACCATTCTATGATTCTATGATTGGCAGGACAGATCATATTGTTCATACATTCTGATTAACAGTTACAATCAAATACTGTGTCAAGGCTGATTTTCACCTTTTTTTCACTGCAGACACCAAAACTTGCAATTTCGGTTTTGAGAACTGCCCTACTTTCCAGTTGCGTTAAAAATGTCCACTGCAACCATTTTGCACTTTTATAATAATTGTAAATAATTACAAAAATTATATGAGGGAATTTTTTGACAGATAAATGTATCTAAAATAGTCAGACCCTCTTTCTAGTAGCTAAAAAACCAGTAAGCAACACATATAATCCGTTATCCCTGATTTAACTTCAAAGACGAGTCTTTTGTTTTTTTACAGCAAATGGGTTTTTAAGTTGAGATCCTATAGACATTAATAATATTAACAATTTCTAGCTTAAAATAATGTGTACATCTGAACAACTGTCCTGATTTGGTAAACTTCAACTACTACTTAATTTCAGATTTTATCAAATCCAAAGTTACTACCCAAAATGACTAGTAAGGTGACTTGTGTGAGACTGGTCTTTATCCAGTTACTGGCAGATATAACCAAGTCAGAATACCCATTACCCATTAAAAACTGGTAGGCCAATTCACAAAGAAAATGAGAGGATAAGGGTAAGTGCTCAACCCTCAGTGACAGTATCCAAAAGTGGGTTGAGATGCCACAGTTGTGTGAGTAAAGATCATTCCCGTTAATATAGTTTTATGCTAATTTGTTGGTATGTTTCATGTACCTTCTCCAAACAGATTTATTAGGCAATAGAAATATCTGACTGTAAAATGTGTTTTAACAGAAGAGAGGTCTGTTATTTGTAGCTCCATATTCAGCTGATACCAGATTGCACAGGCTGCATCAGTTCTACTGCTCATGAACAAACATAATACCCAATGTATTGATTTCACATTTTGAAAAGAACATCTGCTTCAGTTCTCTGTGGAAAAGTACAAGTGATGGCAAATGTCAAGAATTTTGTCTCATGGGGAACCTAGTTCAGCAAAGGGGTTAAAAGTTAATCTGAGACAAATCTCATTTATGCTGGAATCATAGAATCAGCCAGATTGGAAGAGACCCTTAAGCTCCTCAAGTCCGACTGTTGCCCAGCACTGCCAAGGCCACTACTAACCCATGTCACTGAGGCCTCGTCTACACAAGGTGTGAACACTTGCAGGGACGGTGACTCCAGCACTGCCCTGGGCAGCCTGTTCCAATGCCTCAGCACCCTCTTGGTGAAGAAATATTCGTAATATAGCACCATAAATACTTTGTAAGAGGGATGAATTTCCATTAGTGAACAAATAAAAAGCTTTGGCTAATCAGAGGAGGATAACTGTCAAACTCCCCTCTTTACCTTGACTTTACAATAGGTTGCCATTAAAGGCAAATGTGCACAGCTTGTGCATATCAATGACAACCCACAGAAGCAGTAGTTGAAATCAGAGATGAGCATAATAACTTTAGAGTGTGCAAGCTCAAAGCCAGCTCTCCCCACTTCTTGATCCCCTTGTGCAGCCTTCAGTTGGCTGCCAAGATAGGAAGGGAAAGGGCATGGAGGTGGTTTTGCTCTGCTCCCCTGGAAGCTGTCTCCTTAGGCGAGCTGCATTTACTCCTTTGCCTTTACACTATAGGGGCACAAGGCTGACAGAGCTGCTTCTGCTTTCTGCATTTGCTCTTCAGTATGAAAATGACGGTTGAAAATGATTAAGTTGGCAGTACCAGCTTTTGCAGTTTGATCCAGAAATGTCAGGGTACTTGATGCCGTATTTGAGTGTCCATTCCTCTTGGCAAGTGATTAAACAAGACTCTCTTTTTATTAAAAGGAGTAGAAAGGCAGAAATAGAGCTTTAGCTTTCATGGGTTGGTGTTGGCGTCCTGGAAGAATTCTGGAGGCTCTCAAACTAAGAGCAAACAGCTCCAAGCTTTTCTTTTGCTTTTCAGTTTGCCTTAATCCCATAATGTGTCTGAAGAATTTGACTCACGAGTTTTAAACATTTAAAACGAGCAATCTGCATAAGGATTTGCACTGAACGTGGAGAATGGACAGCAAAAAGGTAAATCAAAAGACAGACAAGTTGTAATACTTATCAAGAGACTGTGACAAAAAAGTCTTCAGTGACTTTCCACTGCAGCAGCCACAGGACTTCCTGCAACATGTCTTAAATGCAAGGGCAGGGTAAAGAGCAGAAAAACCATGCCTATTTTTCTCTCTGCTGAAACACAGAGCTGGGGGAGATGTAAGACCTCTTGCTCTGCCTGTCAAGAAGTGGGCTGACAGAACACAGCTGATACAGAGTGGGAAGAAAGCTGCTCATCTTTCAGATGTTCACAGAAATGTTTCTGGAGGCCCAAGGAAGGACTGTCATACCTAGGATGCAAAGATGCTCAGGAAAGCAAAGATACATAGCAAAGAGTATGAAGCTGATACGCTTAAAGTGTTTTCAGATCTAGTGGTGAATTAAATTTCCTCAGATTAAGGCACTTCCCTTTTGATTTAGTGTGTCTATATAGTGGTTGAACACAAATTCAGTTATGTGCACTGATATCACAGCTCTAGTTGATCCCTTTTATCTTTCTTTCATGTCCCACAGATGGGGTGGGGTGGGACCAGGAGTGGTATGGATGCACCCAGGCTTTCCCTGCCTGTCCTAGCCCCAGATCTGGAAGTGGGAACGTACACTGGAGAAGTATTGACACTACTGAATGTGAGCCAGTATGGGTCCAGATGCAGTTTAACTGTGTTGTCTTGGCACAGTGCCCCCATGCCCTGAAGCACTGGAGTTTTTAATAACTTAGTGGTAAGATTGCAAAAACATAGTGCATGTCTCCTCATCAAAAATAAAGCCATTTTGCTTTTGTCTGTCAACTTATTAGGAAGATACTATCTTGATTGACCCAATTTCTATGTCTAAATTCATCTTTTACTGTCACACAGAACCCTTTGATAAGTTTCCATAGTCTGTCTTGGATCAAGTACGGTTCTTTTCTCAGCCTTTTGTTGTTTAAAAAAGAACTTCACAGCACTTGTGATTATGAACTAGATAAGTATTCTAGCTCTTACTTTCCTATCCTATCTATCTATTTATCTATATCTCTACCTGTTCTATCTATCTGACATAGCCCTTTGCTAAGTTTCTGTTCCTCCCATTATCTGTATCATTCCAATAGTCCTTTTCTGTCTCCATTCCAGTTTAAAATAATTTCTGTGAATACAAATGACTGGAACTATGTAAAATATTCTACCCTGGCTTTTCCTAATACCTTGTATAATGTAGAATGTAGCAGCACTTCCTTGTAAATAGACTCTGGACTTGTTTTTTCCTATTCCTACAGCCACGTCACACTGACAAGCTCCTTGTCATCCTTTGGTTGACTATTTTACCCTGTTTCATGACTGTTTCATGAGCTGCTTTTTCACCTCTGGCTGATAAAACATTCATTTTTTAGAAAATGCTTTTGTCAGTGTGCCTGTGTGATTCCTACTATGCAAACCCATTGCTGGTGCTCTGCCACAGAGGTTATCCTTTCTGTGTAGTAAGCTAGTCCTCAGCAATCAGCTAGAAGTTGATGAGCACACACCTTGTTCTCTCACTAATGACAACACAGTGCAGGATCAGCCCTAAGACTGATGAGCATGGAATGCCACTGGTGATCATTTTGTCCTGGGGACTTCCTTTTCAATATATGCCCACTTTACCCTTCTGCTTAGTTTTGCCTTATCTATCTTCCAGTTTCTGTATTATCACCCTTCCTGAACTCCTTAAACAAGAACTTCCTGTGGGGTAAAGTACCAAATAATTTATCATGATCTACACTCTTAGAAACATGACATTTACTCTTATCTTGTAAGAAAGCTATCTTGTTGAATGTTAATTATGACAGACTAACCTAGTATGCACCTCTGATAAAGAAAACCACATTATAGTTTAACTCTCTTTCCATTTGCCTCCACGGCTTTTGTTCTTGACTTTAAAATCTGTGCTAAGGGCTCCTGTAGGGATGACTGAACTGCAGCCACCTAGGTCACTTCACTTGTCTTTCCCAAAAACTTTCTGGGGATAATAACTGTATGTATCTATAATTAGGTACGCTATCTCCAATCAGAAGGCAGGTTATCTCCTCTTTGCACCCCACATTCCCAAATTGATAAGAGTCATTAAAATTCCAATTTCACACGTGTTTCTTTTATTGTTTTATCTTGTGCCTTTTTCCTCCCCTCTCCTTCTTCCTGCATTTCACCACCATCAGCAGTCCAAACTGCTTTTACTTTGAATATGGTAATGAAATTACCATTCCCGCTCTCATTCCTGATTAAGTACCCTGTCATTACCCTCAGAATCTTCATTTCTACTGAAAACTGAGGTATTCATTTAGTATATAGGTCATGCCCTTATTCATCTTTAGCCATCCTTCTCAGCCTGTCTTGCTTTCCTTGTTCCGCTCTTGTTTAACTGGTAAAGACATTATTAACATTTGGTTTTGTTTTCCTTCCAAGGCAAAGCTTAATTAGGCTTTTAACTATTTTTAGGCTATTCTGTTGGGCACCAACTTCTTCTTTTGAATCTTCAATTAGTGTAGATATAGTAGGGTTGGACATAACTGTGATCATCGTGATGACTGCTTTTCCCCTGTCATGTGCTTTACAACATCGTGCTAAGAGTAAAAAGGGTCTTTACTATCTTCTATTCCCTCAGATGAATACGTAAGTCTTAGACCAACAAGTTGACAGTATTATTTTGGTACTGTCACTTGCCAGTGACAGCCATGTCAACGTAACACTTCACAGCTAAGGACAGGGCATATCACTCACTTTGCACCATAATTTAAAAATCATTTCCTTTTGCTTTATATTTCTGTAGCTCAGCATTGTTCATGTTGATTCATAGAAGTTTCACCTACGTTTGATATGTTTATCTTGTTTCCCTTGGTTGTGCTTCTTTTACTGAGGACATGACTCACATCTTGAAGGTCAAGGTTATCTGTGTAGGGCTGGATGCTCAGAATCATCAGTAAATTCAGGGCCCTGCACATGCTCCTGAATTGCGCAGGACCAAGAAAATGCACTCTAGCTTCTCAGTCCGAACCCTTACTGCACTAATTCAAGAGATGACTTTGTAATATAACATTAATGAATCAGGAGCCTTTGTGTGCACAGTCATTAAATTCTGTCATTATATGTAAAGTGAAAAACCTTAAGCATTTTTCCAAACCTTCGTGGCATCCTTCTTTCTCCATCACATCTACCCACACATGCACACAGACTTTAAAAGTTTCTAATATCCTCAGCAGCAATGAAACCAAGCAGCAGTGTGTACTGTTTTCTTTAGCTGATCCTGTAGGAGAAATAATGCTATATAGACATGGAGTTTAAAACAGGAAATGATGATGGTGCAAAGGCAAATGGTATGATGCTGTCATATGTTTGTGGGGAACAAAAACTATCAGTCTTAAGACATCTGACTATGGGAGTTCTGTGTTCTGTTACCCATAATCGAACTGAGTCTTAATGATGCTTGTGTCCTTAATCACTTTTTTCTTACTCCAAATCACCCCATTCATTTCAACAAGACTACTTTGGGAGTCATTACTGTTCAGTGTAAGGTGGAGCATTACAATTTGGCCTTGATTTAGTAACCATTTAGTTAAACCCATGCATTTTGAATGATAGCTATGGATTTCCTTTTCTAATTGCACACTGATAATATTACTTTTCACTGTGATAATTTCATTTCAGTTATAGTATTAATTCAGACCATGTTAGTTTGATAATGTCCACTAGCAAAGCCATTTGTGCTGTGGAAGAAGTGGAAAAATAAACCCCGTTTGATTCAATGAGTTACACATTCTTTATGTGTAACACTGCTTACTTGTAATTATATTTCATTTACTTGCTTTGACAACATCTCATCTACCAGTCAGAACCAGATTCGGAGTCTAAATATAGAGACTGATGTTCTTGCCTACTGCCACAGAGATGGCAAGTCCTGTCCTGCCATTGATTTTGAAGTAGACCTCTCCAATAAATATATTATGTGAAAGTCAGTACTGTATATAGAAGGAGGAGATATTCTGCGTGACTCCATTCCTGTGACAAATTATTATACTATTCCCAAGCTCTTATTTTAAAATTGAGAAAAACAGTTGCCAGGTACTCAGAGTTATCTTCATGGCAGTATGCTGGATCTTCTAAGTTACCTTGTATTTTGTGCTTTGAGAGGGGTTTTTGCTTCTAATTTTTAAGAAATGGACTCCAGCCTTGTAACTGTAACTTGCCACTTGAACTTTGTCTTTGAACTTCATGCCAGCACCGTTTGACTTACAGGAACAGTGAAAAGACAGTATAATCCATCATAGATGACAGCCATTTGTTTTAAATCAAAGTTCTCTAATTTTAGCTATAAGCCTAAATGTTGAAATAAACAAAAACAGTGATATTTTTTGCTTAAAAGTGGTTAAGATACCACAAAGCTACCAATTTCATCAATCTTTCAGTCTCTGGAATACAAGATTTCAAAGAGGGATGAGGCCAGATGACTTCATGCAATTCTCAGAGAGAGAATTCACTAAGGTCAAGACAAGTCTAAATATTAATCCACAGCCTGTTCAGAAGTACAATTATGATGAGTTTACTGTTCTCTCTGCCACTATTTATCTCCTCACTTCAGAGCATGTAACAATGTAATAAAACAGACAATCTGTGTAAATAAATAACTTGGCATGTTGCTGTGCATTTTGAAAAGAAATTAGAACTCCTTTAGAGATTCCTAGCTATGATTTTGAGTTGTCATTTATTAATACTTTGCTTCTAGGGTAATCCACATGCAAATGGAACAATAAACAAAGAACCTTCTATGCCATGGGAGCATATTAAAGTAAGTCTTCAGAGAGTCATGTTCTACTGCTGGAGAAAACAGCCCGGAGTCAGCACTCCCTCTGCTCCTTTTTCCCTACCTTCCCTCCCTTCCCACTGGCAGGAAATGAAAACTATTTCAGCCTGTTATACAAAATGTGTAGGATCCATGTGATTATTTCAGCCTTGCTCTATGCCAGCCATGAAAGCTGACTGACAGCATCACCGGACACGTTTCCAGAGCTATTCAAAAATTATCACCTGTCTTCCCCACTTTCAATCCAAAGAGACCTTAGAATGTGCTATGCTTAAATAGAAAAACAAAGAAGGCTGCACTTTCCAGAAAGACAAGTTTGTCTGCTTTGGTTCTCTGAGAGTTACCCACTACTTTAACTTACATGATCCCTTATGCTGCTTTTCTGTTAGTCTTTTCGGTATCCCAGAAGGTAGGAGAGTAAAGCGGATAGATAGCATCTACTTTTGACTCAATGGCCAAATTGAGAGGCAATGTATAAGTGGATGCAAGATCCATATCAGTGAGTGGATTGCAAGGCTTAGGGATTCTTACCAAGCCCGAGCAAGTTTAAGCTAGTTCAATTTAAATGCTGAGCATGGCAGAAGAAGGTGCTATACCAGGTTAGATTCCCTGGGACTAAAACTGAGGCCTGATCCAAAATTCAAAGGCTTAATGGCCTTTGAAGCAGATCTTGCATACCCACCTGAGCCTAGTGATGTGGTTAGCTGCAAAAACTGGCATGCTGTCATTCCTGGCTGATATTTTCAGATGTGGTCAAGCAAATAGCTTGATTTCTAGAAGTGTTCAGTACATTGCCCCTAAAGACCTAGTGACTGTAGCTGTGTAACAGGTATATAGGCTGTTCCAGCTCAGCACTCAAGCTTAGAAATTTCATTCACACTGCATATTGTGTTCTGCTAAAACCAAGCAATGCTCAAGTATATGAATGAACTTTACACAGAAGATTTACATGCACAATAACTCATTCAAACTTTTTTCTCCTCTCTTTCTGCCTTCTCCTCTCACTGATTCTAGACCCATTAGTCGTTTGGGAGGTTGAACATCTTTAAGCACAGGTGAAGACTAGCATGGATGACAGCACTGACAGCTTTCCACATGTCTCTACCAAGATATCACATTCTCATGACAAGAGAACAGTCAGTTTCTCTGCCCGTACTACCCGGAGCCTTTACTGGGATTGTCAACAAGGTTGCCGACTAGAAGCAATTGTGACATTTTGTTCATGTGTGTGATACAAGACCTGCTGACTAGGAGTTGCTGAAATTACCAGCTCATTTCACAATATTTAAACAGTAAATTACCATACCTAGCATTTTTGTCAACAAGCTGAGGGATTGATTGATTGGGTGTGTACATCCTGCATAGTGATTATTGTTGGCCATAACTCTTCAGCCTGTAACAGGGTGAACGCCGCTTTTAATTTACAAGGATGTCAAGACACTTGCAGACAAAGTGTTCAGGTAAGACTGGTTATGCTCACCTTGAGTGATCCACTTGTACTCTCTCAGACCTCCTAGTGTGGTCTAGAGATTAGTGATTCATGTACAGGCTGTGTGACAAAAAGGCATGACAGGAAAAGAGTGGGGGGAAAAACAAGAAGAGAAGTGCTGGCAGGCACAAAACTGAGAATGCGGAACTCTGAAAGCTGACTTGTGCTCTGCATGAAAAACTTCCCTACCCTTTATTGTGCCTATGAAAATGCAAGGGGAGGGCAACAGTGCTACATGGCATAGGGTTAGGGCTCGTGGAACAGAAGGTAGTCTTACAGGGAGCAGATAAGAGTATCAAAGTGTATGTCACAGTAGAGCATTCTCACATCCTTTGATACTGAGCTCACTACTGCTGGTGCATACACATTAGAATCAGTCAATACAGTGCATATGTTATATTGATGATGCAGCAGACTTTACCATTTGGGAAGTTCTTTCTCAATTGTTATTTGCTTTGTGGTGCTCTGTCAGAGGTTTGATTGCCGACCAAAACCCAACATCCCTAAGGACATTTGCAATATTGACTGTTTCTTCTCCTTGGTCCACCCCAGGATAAAGTGGCAAGCATGTACATTCATTTCTACTTCTGTTTTTAGTCTCTCCTCCTGGGCCACTAACTCTCAGTAAAGACCCCACATCTCACCCTAGTTTTCTCTCCCTTCTCCTTAGCTTTGAGAAGAACTTTCAAGACCTACTTTTAACACATTTATTCTGAAAATACACTGATCTTTTGCCACACATTGGTAAGAATTGCTTGATTTTGCTGCTCTTCACATCTGAAAACATGACACTTCAGTCCCTTTCATTTTTTGCTTTATTTACACAACTTCCTCTACAACACAAAGGCATCTTCCCCACAATTTTCCTATTCCATTCTCACTTTTCTGCCTTTTTTTTGGTGGCTTATATGATTGCCTACAGGGATTCACCACAGCCACAACTTCCTTCTGGAGCAAACTGAGATCACAGCACTACACTTGAAACACTAGAGGTTGCTAAAGCCTGTGTTTGTACATTGAGTTTTCTCAAGTGAAACAACATGATATAGCTTACTGAATTGAAGTTACGGCAGGAAAATTCCTCCTACTCTAGACATACCTATACTAGCACTAGACTATTCATTCTCTGAATTCTCTTGCTCCTCAGCTCTTAACAAAATGCACAACAAAAGATCTTCTTCCTGTGTGTATAAGGCATCTATGATAAATACAAGATATCTAGGACAGAAGAAATTGAGGACAAATGCAGCATCAAGGATTTAAGCTTTAGGATTCATTTGCACTCTGACAGATAACAGAAGTTTCTGATTAAGAATAGTTGGTTGCCTTCTTTTAAAATACATATTTTAAGAATACTGCCAGAAAAAGGGGTATATCTAAATTTTAAAAAGGAATGTTATATAAATCAACAGTTTTATGCAAGACCAGATACACATACTGTATACATGAGATTGTGCCTCATGTCAGACAGTATCTCCAAAAGATACTTCTCCAAATGGCTTTTTGAATCTTATATTGCAGGTTTCACATTGGGTTGAAGAGTAACTCCTGTAGAAGACTGAGCTATTTAGTGGTGATTTAAGCATGTCTCCTACTCTCATACATGCAAGCCAACCACTTTCTATTAACATTCTTCTGATTAACAACATCAGCACAAGTTGGTCGCCTGACAAGGGGAGACTGTACTGAAGCACCAGCCATGACTATGGTAATCGATTTTCACAGCTGTGTAAGAATCCTAACTGCAGTAGTTTTGTTCTCTAGCATCCCAGCTCCTGGAGTTAAGTTATTCTACAAGGAACTCATACTATGTCCTCTTGAGAAAGAGACTGCTTAGCCAAAAAATTGTAATGTGACACATACCTGCAGTGCCCCTCAAAATGAAAAACAAATAGAAAGACACCCAGACGGGTTATTTTTAGTAACTGCATGGTTTCATAGGCTTAATTTATAAGGAGTGAACACTTGGGGCTGCCAATCTGTGAATAGTCTTTGGAGGAGCTGCTTGGGCCCCTTTCCAACCTCTTTTCCTGACAGGAATTTCTATGAGGGGGGTAGGGAGTTTATAATGAACTCACCCTGACATCTGGGCTGGGGGAAGCTAACAGGCCACCTTTGTTCCCAGCAATTCCAGTGGTTTCCAGTATACTCTAAAGTCGCTCAGAATATTCTTGTTTCAGGAAGGGAAAGCAAAACCATGAGAGAAGAGTATGGCAGCAAAAGCTGGCCCCCACTTCCAGGAGGATACACATGCAGGGGAATGGCAGGGCCAGCTGGCTGGACAAGGCCCCCACTGTGGCAGGCAGGATGTCCCATGTGATGACATCAGATTGGAAGGTTTCCCAGCTTGCGTGAGCCCATCACATAATTTCTGAGCAACAGCACAGGCTATATTTAGAGAGGGAGAATAATAGATGAGACATATGGTGACTGATTCTCCTCAACCTCAAGTCTACTCATTTACATGAACAGGCTGCCATTGATTTCAATGGCTAAGACTCTTCCAGTAGCACCAGTAGCATGGCTGACTTGACAATGCTAATGGAAGTGAAGTTCAGCCTAAGTCAGAAGCAGGCAATGTTGTTATGTGTGCAACTGATGCTTTAAAAATAGCAGGGGAAAGAGCAACTGCCTTAGGTCTTCCCTTCCTGCAAGTTAACACATTGTAAGCTTTTTCTGCTTGACTTACTAAGATGTCACTGAACTTCTCCAAGAAAATTTATTTTATATACATAAACTTTGTTACTATGTTTGGTCAGAGTTAAGTTTCTGCTCAGAGACTAAAGTAAGGTCCTTTTGATGAATTAGTCATTCTTTGCGCTTTAAACCTACATAGTTGGAGCAAGAAGAGTTGAAAACTTCTTGGGCTGAGCCCAACGCCTTGTCTTATTATCACATTATTTACAATGTAAATGAAAATCAATTTGTGCCTGTTCCGTGGCCATTATGTGAAACAGACCCTTCTTTGTAATGCTGCTGATCTCTGTGTAGCCATAAAACAGAGATTTATTTGCTTCTCATCTCCAGCAATTAACTGCTACAGATGTCAGACAATTATGCTGAATGAGTGTGCTGCGTCTTCGTTCGTTTTCTTCTTTTGTCTGACTTGCTGATTTTGAAAGCTGCCCAGCTATCGAAACTTCACTTCAAGTGCCTAAGATCAGAAACAAGCCCAGGGCAACAACATGGTATGATACTAGAGTAAGTGAAGCATTTGTTGACTCATGACCCATCTAGATCAGAAGCCCTCAAGAGTGTTTTATGCTAAAATAAATAAATAGATCTCTGAAGTTAACTGATTGCTCTATGCAGAGCAGACTCAACACTTCGTGTAACATTTGCCTCAACAGCACAAAAGCAGGCAGAGAGCTGCCCTGCAGCTCTGCTGTTCCAGACAGAGGAGAATCCAAGCAGGGCTATGCCTACTCCCTACCACCTGCTCTCTCCACCTCCTCTGAAGAAGGCATGTCAGCACAGGGCAGAAAGCACAGCCTTAGGCTTCTCTGAATTATACAGAGGGCTAAACAGTCCCCAGCTGGCCCAGGATCAGAGGAATGGACTTAAGTTGCTTAAAGCCACCTTTCTCACTGCTTACCAGATGCTTTTCAGCTGTGCAGAGAGCAAAATAGGTTTGGTAGAGAAGCTAAATAGGTTTGGTAGAGAAGCTATCCTTAAACACAGCTTGGGATTCATTCTCTGACTTCTTATGCCACAATGTACCTTCTGTTACCTGGCTAACCAGGAAATCCAGTGGTATTCTACATGTCTTAGTATGCTCCCTTGCTAAGCCTTCAGCTTCTCTTCACTTCATGCTGCACTGATACCCGTTCTCAATTAAACCAGAGTGACCCCAATATTCATAGCAGTGATTTTAACAAGACATAGGATTGTGGTCGACTTAGTGCACAGTTGATACCTTCTTAACTTGGAAGACACTGAGCATAGGCTATAAACATTGGAAGCAACCAATGACAAGCTATTATCATCAAGTGTAGCTACAACAAAGTGACCTTGTTTATCTTGCAGTTCCCCACACTCATACATTTGACGTATTGAGGCCTTGATGTGAACACTTCATCACACTTCAGTGATGGAGAACCAGCCCCTTTGAGACAGGAAATCACTTTTCTAGGTATCAGTTTCTGGGCTATGGTATAGAATGTCTCACTTGGTGTCCTTCAGGGGAGCACTAGCAGAGCATTTTCTATGGTGGCTGCAAGGAAAATGCAACAATTTTAGCAATTCACAGATATTTCACCCACTTCAATACTGGTAAGTGTGAGAACTTAACTTTTCAGGCTACTTACTGATGAAGTAATTTTGAGAGATCTTTGTGTTAGATTCTGTTGCATGTAACGCAAACAGAAAATGCAATACAGAGCCACAGTTGTGGTTTGAAGTTATTTCAAAGAGATTTAAAGTTATTTGAAAAATCTGAATCTGCTCCTTTGAGTCCAGCAGACTTTACCTCTGAGTGGACATGGCACTTCTGTACTGCTCTGTGAGTGAGCATTTATTTCAGGTTTTTCAAGATGGTCTAGCCTTTTTACTCTTCCTGCTATATGAAATCACTGTCCTTAGATGTCACTGCCTACTCTGATAATGGCTTGGGACAATATCCTTTGTTTCACTGTGGATCTTTCTTTACCTTTATGCAGATCTCCACAAGATCTGACAAACTGTCTAATCTACATTAAACTACAGCATAGCATCACTGACCAATCAGAGCTGGCCCAAAAGTGATTTTTTAGCATTTTCTTCAGGCACCGCCATGATGTCAACTGGTCTGCACAGAGGCACTGGATGTGCTCAGGCTCTGGAGACAGCATCCATGCAGTGAAACGGAGCAATCCTGTCTATCTCAGGCTCATTACTGAGCACAGAGAAAAGAGTAAGAATCTGAGGCCAGCCTAGAGGAACCACAGCCTGTGCCCTCTGCCTCCCACAGAGCCTGACTGCAACCTGAGCAGGGAGATTTCAGGTTGATTCCTCAGTCGTATTTGGGCCTGTGTGTTGTGCAGTGACCATACAGCCCTCCTAAGAAAGTAGACAGCACGAGGACAATGGTCAGGCCTCTGCATCTGAGTGGGCCAAAGTCAGAAAGTGGGTGTGGGACAAATAATATTCTGGGAACACAGAATTCTTGAATAGCTGGAAACTACTCCCAGTTTGTGGATATGTGCTTCCCAAACTCACCCTGAAAGGCTGGCACACACGGCCAACCACATCATGCCAGTAGGCCTGTCTCCAGGTACCCCTATGCTCTAGGATGCGATGCATCTTCCAAACTCATACTTGAACAGATGGTAGCAATTTTCCGAATGCAGATGTTGGCACTGACAATGAATACGACATTTATTACTCCAAAGAGCTTTAAATGAAAAGAGCAATAGCCTTTATCCATCTCCCTGGCAGCTTCTAGAAAATAGGTGAGCATGAATCATGCTTCTAATCTCAGCTGTTGCATTAGGGATTAAAGAATTGAGCATAAGCCAGGGAAAGAGCACCCC
>NW_009928885.1:34691-57025 GCF_000696875.1 Nestor notabilis
AAGTCTGTGACACCACAGCATCCACAACTATCACGTGCAATGAAAGTGCTGGATTGTGCTTGTTTGAGGATCTCTTGGACTGAAGGGGAGATTTCACTGACTGGAAATGGGATGGATTGATTTCTCACTACTCAGTAGAATATTAGTTTGCAAAGAATGATTATCCTCGGTTGGCCAACTCACCATCCTGTCATCACCAGTCACCTGTCTTCCGCACATTGTAGATTCTTATTCCTTAGGCACAGCGGTGGCTCCCAGTAACCTTCTAAAATCAGAAAGCCATCATCTCCACAAGGCAGCAGGGTTAACACTCCTATATGTAGGTAACATACAAAAGAAATGAACTAAAGTGGACACAATACACACTGGGATATGGAGCATTAGACCCTTGATGATTGCTGGTTTGCACAGGAATTGTCATGCTAATTTGGAAAGGGTATGATTGTGGGTTCCCATGAAATCTGGGTCAAACTTGCACTGCTGCAGATGGCAGAAATACTCAGATCCAGTATTAAATATCATACAGCGACAGTCTCATGGTCAGCTAGCTCTTCGGAAATAGAGAAATCTTTGGAAAGGAAACTGAACACAGATACTGCAAGTCAAAGAATAAAGTTTGAAAAGTCTGACATTTTAAAAAAGAATGACTTTGAGTTCACATATACAGCAGAAATACAGACAAACCAGCACACACAAGCATGTCTTCACATGCTTACTGTTGCTAGCAGAGAGATTTAAAAGATACTGTCCTGAAGGAGCTGCAGTATTTACAGCATATCTGATAGCTGAACTTGTGCCAATGGTCTTCACCTGGTGTCTATATAATACAATTTCCAAGACTAAACAAAAATTGCCCTACTGAAGGAAACAATATAAAAGGGTTTCCTCTCTTTTTGACAAATAGGCACTTAAAACTTCTGAGTTTGTGGCAAGACTCTTTTTTCAGTGTTCCTGATATGCAATTAAATGAACCAAATCGTTAAGTGCATCATGTGCTAGGGCAGTATACCTAGACAGAGTATTTTAGCAAGTTAATTAGATTCATGATAGGAAAGCATTATATATATTTGTTTTGCAGGAACACTTTATTCAAAACCATGTAAAAGCTGAATGGGTAGATTTTAATCTAGCATTTCAAATTCATTCTTCTCGGAGGGCAAAATTATGATACTCACCTACAGATAAAAAGGGAGTTATGTGAAAGAGAAGCATTAGTAGTTGGGAACTTAAGTCAGTGATATTCAAGTAGCTATGGACAAAGCCTTCAAGGCCTGTTTGGTACAGACCGAATAAAATACCCAGGCCCTACCACTTCTGTTTCCTGGCAGTTCTCCTCTTTCCACTGCAGTCTCTCCCACTCATTCCTATACCATCTTGCTTCTCTCCCTGTACTGAAGTAGACACAACAGCAGCAAAGAGCTTGAGCAAGAGGTAACTGCCAAGATGTAGCAAAGAATGGTCAAAGGAGGCTCTGTAAGGTCCTCAAGGAGACCATGAAAGAATTTTCCTGACAAAATCCTCCTGAGCTTTTCACAGGTTCTCACAACCCAGTTTAGGCCCTCCCAAATGCTTTTAAGTGATTTTAACTTGTATGGGGAGTAAAACCAGCACTTCTCTGGGCCAAGAGTAGCTATCTGGGGACAGGTCTGCCTTCATGGTAGGGTTCCTCACATTGTAGGAATACTTTATCAGGAGAGGTAGAAAGCTTTGAGGGGTAAGAAACTGCTCATTTGGGGTAAGTTTTCATCAGAAGCTGAAAAGCAGAAAATGAGTTCGTGCATCCTTAGTTACACAGGTGTTTTCTATGCAATTCAAAGCAGTGCAGGCCTCCAAAAAATCCTTTGAAAGAATTTTTAAAAAGCCTATATGGTCTCCACCCTATATCAGTGAACACAAGAATAAGACTAGAATACTATGGGTACCTAGACCCAAGTTAGGCAACTTGTTTGAATGTTTCCTCTCCAATACCCTTACCTCAAGAGCCTATAAAGTAACATGTCCAAATTCAGGCCTGTGCACCAGAATAAAATCTTTACCTTGCCAAAAATATACAATTGCCACTACCCATTTTCATGCGAAGGCAAGTTTGGGGGGCAGTAATGGGCCTTAATAGTCACTCCTTGAAACTGCTACATACTTTACCTTCAGCCAAGGAGCATTCAGAAGATGTGAGTTTCTTTTTCTCCCCTCGAAAACATCAGAGAAATTACTCTCCGTATGACTGTCCTGGGTTCAGCTATAGCAGACACTGATCCTTCTGATATCAGTAATAGGCTGGTTTGACATCAGAAGGAGAGAGAGTGCAGGGGATCTTTGACAAAGAGATGACCATATCCGCACCACGAGAAGTGCAGCCTGCAAGTCAGCACGGCAGTGCAGAGCGGGGCGAGCACAGGGCTGAGGTGTGAACACTGAAAGCTGGAATGCTGCATGGAACAGCACTGGAGCCTCCAAATGAGTGAGAGAAAGGGTCTGACAAGATTTTTTGAAAGGCTTTTTTATTTTGTCAGGGATTTTTTGTTGTTGTTTGCCCTCCCACAAGCCAACTGGGCAACAGAGAGCAAGAGGCAAGCTTTGGAGTGTGTGTGAAGGGTGAAAAAGGAGCAGATAAAGAACAGGCTCCTGCCTCAGGTTGGAAAGGTGTTGGCACCCTAGGGAATATGGGAGAAGAAATGTAAACAGAAGGTACAGTTGTGCAAAGCCTTGGAACTGAAACAAGCATGTAGCTCATCTTTGATGCCCCAGGTAAGTGAAAACTAGTTCAAGTTCTTGGTGCAATAATACCTTGTTCATGTTATGCATGCTGGCCCCATCTTACAGTCTTATCCAGATAGACGCTGTGCCCTTTTGCTTCTGGGAAGTCCATTAATACATCTGGAGTGAATATAGATGCAAACGGCTGCTCACAAATCTCCTGTTACAGAACTGGGGTCATTATTAAGAGAGCAAGCATTGGTGGGCTCAGCAGCTGGAAGGAAGACAGAGTTTTTCACATGGTTTTCTATGACAAAAGGAGTGTATTTCTCCAACATTACTCTCTCTAGTTTTTGGCAACAGAATGCTTTTGAAAATAAGCTTTGTTAAATGTTACCTTAAAGCAATTTACTACTCTGTGTGAGATCTGTTTTTTGTCCTTGGCTATCTTAATGATGGGTTCTTCAAGCAGCCAATGCAAGGATAATTCAGTGTTGTGTATATAACTGTACTTAAAGCTTAATAAAAATTGTAATTCCTTTAATTCTCATGTTGTTAAGCAAAATTTTGTCTTTCAGGGGAAGCTGAAAACAACCTTCAGAAAATGTTACAAGAATTACTCTCTTCCAAAACTCATCAGTGGGACTGGAATCACAAACCTATTTTGGCAGTAACAGTACTTACTCCAGTTAAAAAGCCACCATCTACTCTAAATCTGACTTATTCAGAGCCATTTAGGTAAGTAAACAGCATTTTCAGGGAAAAAAAAATTGCCTTTCATTTTATTTCAGTAAAACAAATGATAGCTAATAACAACAAAAAAGAGGAAAATGGCTAAACTAAGTAATTAGTTACAGAACATACCAGATCTACTCTACATTGGAAAATGGGCTAAAGACACATGAAATAATGTTTTATGGGGAACATTTAAGGAATTAAGCTTCTGTGTTTGAAAATATTCTGTTTCAAGAATAAAGTGAAGAAGAAACTACGTATTACAGTCTTCAGTAAAATTATTTTAGAAATCATGTTTCTTTTAGAACCATAAAAAAGAAAAAGCCTTTGTAATCATTTGTTTATTATGTTGCTTCAGGGTAGAATATGGTTTCTAATCCTTCAGATCCTGCAACTTCATGTACATTTGAGTCTGAATTCTTCGGGTTTAATCCTTCACTTGAGAGTAACTTGATGATTATATCTTAAGCTACAAAAAAGATTATATGTAATTTTTTGGGAAAATGTATTCTTAGTGACCTAGAAGGAAAGTAGCCCATAAACACTACATGATGTCACTAGAACTGACTATAATTAACGTGGAATACGTTTCCCAGTTTTCTGTGCTCTGCACTTGTAGCTGTAATACTGAAACACAGGTTGATAGTTAATTCCCTTCTGTCTTCAAAAGCCATAGCAGAAAATTGCAGAATAAATTCTCTCCAACAGACAGCTAGAGATTGCTGTGATATTCTTCCTGGTAACTTACTTAGATTTTCATTGAAAAAACCAGCCTTTAGTGCTGCTTTGTGCAAAATCTTTTGTAACTTAATTTCCGCTAAATAAGTAACAGAACATAACCATGTATCTTACATACAATTCCAGGAGACTACTTACTGTCTTTATAGGAATACAAAAAAAGATAGATGACATCTATTTAGGTCAAACAAGCAGATGTGATGTCAGATATTTGTAACAATAATTAATTTGAAACCCTGCTTTTTTTATGGAACAAACAAACCTTTTAAACAAGAGAGTTATGGCAAATCATATTCCTTCCATATCTGGACAAGCTGCTATATTTTACAGGGTAATACCTGAGTCTGTGAAGATCCACATTTAAAAAAGAGCAGTTCCCAATATTTGTAATCCAGTGATTACCATCAATTCTTGCAAGCGCATTCAGAATTTAGCAAGTTAATAGCTTTTTTCTTATTTAAAATGTCACATGTGAACTGGATTTGCTTAGTCAATATTCAGAACTGCCTGAAAGTTAGTCCATACTGGTCAGGGTCTATGGATCACAAGTTGAAAACTATCAGTCCAAGCACTTTCCATCAGGGATTATGAAGGCTTTGACATTTTGTCTTCCAAATAGAGGCAAAATTGCTTCATAATAATTGATAGCAATCTTTGGAGGAAGATCAACCCAGGCATGTAAATCACACACCAGGACTGAATTTTGTTAGATTTTTGCCAGAATGGGATGTAGTCATAGGTAAAACCTGTTGGCTCCATTACAAAAAAAAGTTAGATAAAAGAATCTCTCCTCTTTTTATCTTCCTCTGCACCTCCCAAGGTTTCTGACTTACAAATTCAGAATGTCAAATTTTCCAAATTTCCAAAATGACAATTTTCATTTGGAAAACAGCCAACTGGGTAATGTAATTTTTGCCACTTTTCAAACATTTTATTTCTGTTCCATCACAGAGTAGAAACACTGGGAAACCCTGAAAGCATCCACAGGCTTATACCTGCATCTAAGGGGGACATAGTCTGTCAGTGCAGGACTTTCTGGTAGCATTTATTAAGTGATAAAGGCAAATGAAGCATTTCTAAACTTTTGGAAAAGAATTTTAAATTATTCAAGAGCTCAGTGATTGAGAACTGTTTTTTCTGTATTTTCAAAAATACAAAGCTGAGACTGGCTATTATTTCTAAAAGATTTGAGGAAAAACTAGATGGGCACAGCATATACTTGCTCTTCTACCCAGAAGCTTAGACCAAAGGAAATGGACCTTGGGAAAGACACAGCAAATAAAACCACAGACAAGTTGGGTGAAATTGGTGGAACATTAACACATGAACACAGGTGGCTCCAAGGATGATAAAGAGGTGTAGGAAGAACAAAAGACAGACATCAATTACAATCTGCTACAATTAAACTCCACTTTGAGGAGACACAAAAGGAAAAAGAAAAGAAATCCAAATCCCGAAGGAGCCCAAAGTAGGTCATCAACTCAATTACACGTATGAGCTGAGAAGTGGGAGTTGCCAGAAATAAAGGGTAAGTAATTCTGATGGTGACTCAAAGGAAGGGAACTGTAACCTAGATATAGTCAAAAGGATGAGACCAAGCTTTTCTGATTGTTGTGATAAGGATATGCTAAAACCTCCGGGGAAATCAACCTAATTGTAGTCCATATAACTCCACAAATCAATGCAATGCTCTGAAAACAGATCAGTTCAGAGACATGGAAAGGAAAAATGAAGATGGAATTAATACAGGTAATCTTTTCAGTAGCACATAGGATGTAGTGCATGGGGACAGATTTCTATTTCTACACATAAATCTGTGGTCATACAGGTGAGTTAGGGAAAAGATTCCACAGAACATGTGAATTGCCTTTGTGACAAGCATTAAATGAACTTGATTTCTGCTGAAAACAGTCTTATGGATCCCACATCATTGGAAATTGTTGGACATTATATGATATTTTTCAGCTGAAAAAAGGTTATCTTTTGATAACTAAAATAACCTGAGGTTGAGCAGAGGATCAAGACCTCAGAGAGGCGTAACTATTGAATTTTGCCTGAAATTCAGAAATATAATGACAGATAAGAGCAGACCAGCATGCAGGAAACATCATCGTAATCAAATTACTAGGCTTTTATTCACAGCACTCAGATGGCCTGTGCCTGTCAGCCAACATTCAGTTCCGTCTAAATGCTGAATCTTCTCCAAAAATTAAATCTGTGATTGTTCAGGAAGCCTGATATTGCCCAGAGAAGCTGTGGCTGCCCCATCCCTGGCAGTGTTCAAGGCCAGGTTAGATGGGGCATAGAGTAACCTGGTCCAGTGGAAGGTGTCCCTGCCTGCGGCAGGGTTGGAACTGGATGAGCTTTAAAGTCCCTTCCAATCCAAACCGTTCTGTGATTCTATGATATTTCAGCATTGAAAGTGATGGAATTATAGCATCTTAAAGTTGGTAGAAATTAAAGACTTGGGGAAAAAAATTAAAAACTTACTCCAGTCCTGTACTTTGAAGACCCAGAAAAGCTTGAGACTGAGTAACATTTGTTTTAATATAACATAGTTACATTGTCTTATATTATTTGCTTTTGTAATGAACAGCTTCAATAAAGCCCAAAAGAAAAGTTCAGAACACAATCTATGGAGAAGGATCCCCCACTTCTACAGTTTGCCTTTGACCCTTTTTACTCCTAACCTCTCAAAGTATACCTCCTGCTAATCATTGTTAGTTATTGACCAGTGCTCAGTTCTGAAGGCACATTTGAACTAAACTTTGACTGTCCAGCCAGCAGTTACAAGGTTAACCTTGCCATCATCTTCTGGGAAGTGCTTCTCTGCATAGGAATGGTCTTAAAATCAACATCCACTGCGACTCACTATTGAGGTTGGACCATGCACAATTAGTACGTCCCTCTTTACTAAACAGATCAAACTTGGACTTTCTGTTTCATGAAATAACAGCATTTAGAAACTGGTTTCTGAGTTCCAATTCGAATATTTAGAAAAGATCTTTCAAACATGAAAATGCAATTTTAATTTCAATGAATATTTTGGTTATATAATGTATGTTAAGCTATGGCATATTACAGATGTCAAGTAGTATGTTTTAATAGTCAACCTAGTCTATTTATTTTATAGTATTTTTATTTTGGAAAGCTGTAAGAACACCGTCTGCTCAATATTAAAACATCTTTGCTTTTTTACTAAATGAGATTGATGTTTGTGTTGTATCACCATGTAAGTACGGGAGAAAAATAAAATCAAAATAAAATGTATTTTGTGACAGCGCATCATAAAAAAAGTGATTTAACATTTTTCCAAGCAAAAGAATCAAAGGTATACATGAAGTTTCATCAAAATAGGTGTGAATTCCCTCAAAAAAGCTTATCTTTTCAACATGTCCTGTCTGACATGAAAATTTTCCAACCAGTTTCAATTGCTGACCTTGGGAGCTTTCCAACATTCCAGCTTTCCAGACCAAGTATAAAATGGAAAAGCCTTGTGTCTTTTTAAAGGGAGTACAAATTTCATGTGACTAATGCTGTAGTTTTACTGCTGTTATTCCTTACTGTGAAAGAAATTTGTGTGCCTGCAGTCAAACTCATGGGTTTGTGCATGCATGTTTTTTAAGCACATGTAGATTTCTTCTTTTTATAATAGAGATACTTTGCTTTAACAGAGGGAAACACTTGAGTACAATGGAAGTAGGAAGACAGCTCTCTTTGGGAGAGTGTGTCAGTGACAACATATGTTAAATTTTAAATTTAATTTAATTTAAATTTTATTTGAAATTCTCACTTGCTTACGAAACCCATAGAAAAAAAGCGCGAAATGGGAACCTCACTGCAACTGAAAAGAGCTTTTCTGTGGCCTGCAATGTGGGTCTACAATTTCTCACAGGTCTCTGGGGTAGGCAAAGGAAAAGAATAGCAGGACTAGACGTTCTCCAAAGCCACAGATTTGCTAAAATGTGTTGGGTTTCAAGCAGGAGCTCAGCAGAAAGTTAAAAACATACATGCTCCAGGTAGGTCCAGATAGTTTGTTTTGTTTTGATTTGGTTTTGCTGTAGGGACTATTTCTAGATACACCAGCAAAGAAATCATCATAAGCTTCAGTATATAAAATGACAGATTTGTCATTTAAAATTGAGGGGGTTTTGCTTTAGTGCCTAAACATCTGCGCTCAATATGCCTGCACTGCTCACAGTATAGCAAAGTCCCAGAGCAGAGTGGAACTCTGAAGAGTTTATGGTCTAAGTAGCTGGTACTGCTACAAGGTGAGAGAAAAGCCTGAAGCAGCACAAAACCCAAGTGAATAACGTGGAAACTTCAACAGAATTTAACAGCAAAAATATAAGCAATGTTAAAGGCAGGACAAGGCAGAATACAAGGAACTAAGGAGACAAGTATAAATTGAATCTAGGTAAAGGTGAAAAGACAGTAGTAATAAAGGGGTATAGGCTTTTGTAATGAGCCAGTCCATATGGGCAGGACATGTGGGAGGTAGAGAAGGTTTCCTCAATGCTCAGAAAGCTTTGGCTTTTTGTTTCAGCTGCTCTCAGGCTGGCTTTTTCCTGCAGGCCTCTCACAGAGATTGCATAGCAGGAGAGCAAAGGCATTTGCAATTACTGAGGAACAACAAGAAGGAAAAGTGAGAGATTTCTGTTCCTCAGCTCCTGAGAATTTGCTGAACAGGAGAAGAGTTGTTAAATAAGTCTTTGCTGAGTTTAAATTGAAGTTTAACTCAAAAGAAGGCTACCTCTGCAGAGCTATTTTAGGCTGAGTTTTGCCTCTGAGTATCTGTTAAAAACTATGATAATTTTTTGTCTTAAAGCAGAACCCCCTCCCCACTACTGAGACATGTAACACCAATCATATATCATAAAGCAACAGTGACGTATGGTGTCCAGCTTCAATCTCCAATATCTACTTCCCAACGTTAGCATAGTTCATCATGTATGAAGTGCAGTTGGTGGGGTCAAGTCACTAACCCACTGCTACCAAAGTCACACCACAAAGAAAGTAGTAAAAGGGGGTGTGGGTGGGTGGGAAAATGATCCAAAGGAAAACAAGGAGATTGCAGCAATCAAATGAAATGCAGTAGAGGGCTTTGGGTGAAACAAATAAACCCTACCAGGCCAGCAGTGTCATGAGCACCCTTAATCTGGCTGAATGGCCCCGGGGCCAGTGCCAATGTCTGAGGATAACAAGACTTCCCTCTGAAAACTGTGGGAAACCTTTCAGCATAAATTCAGAAGGCTCAGGAAATAGAACTGTAACCAATGAATCACCAGAAATTATTATTCCAGGAAAAGAATTTGCTTTATGTTTCTATGGAAATGGTTGTGGAAAAGCTGCTATTGCATTGTAATGGAAACCTAAGCCTGAAAGGTGCTGTTGAAGGGCATAGAACTGGTGCTATGGCTTTTTCTGAACCACACTGTTCCTGGGAGCATGACTGAGTTCAGAGGGACAGTCAGCTGGGGATTTATATTGTAATTTTAATAGTGAGATTTCTTTGAAAGGAAGAAGAAAATAGCCTTTCTTTTCCTTTCCTTCCTCCATCATTCAGTAATGTTTTCTCAAAACCAAGTACTTGAAGTAGTAACTCAAGTGGTACAAATGGTAGAGATAAAATCCTGTAACTTTATGGATAAATCTTCAATTGGTATAAAATGGCAGAACTCGTTCCAACATTTTAAGCTCCCAAAGAACACTTGTATCCTGATGTTCGAGAACAGACATACAGAAAGGAAATTTGAATTAAATCTTGCAATAAAAATTGAGCTATCATCTCAACTCTTTCTACTCTATTTCTTTAAAACTCTATTAAAACATTTTGGCTACAATAGCTGGTTATTTTTAAAGGTATGCTCCTGGGTAAAGTCCCCAGTCAGTTCTTCTCCAAACAGCTGTGAAGACCAAGAAAAAAATCAGGCTACCGGCAGTGGGATGGTAGAAAGGTAACAGTGAAAACTCAAATTGCTGAAGGTCAGTGGAAAGAGAAAGATCTCACTCTAGAGTTTTCTCAGTTGTTCTACACTGTTTGCAATCCTTTAACCTGGTCAGAAAAGTCCAGGTCATGGCTGCACCAGGGATTACAGAGGCTGATGGAAGAAGTGCATGACCCAGTACATGGCAGAGGACTAGATCTCACCTATGAGGTCCTTTACATAATCTAATGTACACTGTCCTTTCAGGTTCTGTTTCCATGAAAGGAAAAGGTGCAAACACACACATGGATACATGTATGTGTGTATGTATGTATGTATAGATACACGAGAGTCGCTACAAAGGAAGCACTGAAAGTATGGTGATCACAAACTCACTTGAGTGGGGCCCAGAAATCACAGTCAAAGAGCTTGCATCTTGGTAGCAGGACTGCATGTGCTGGCATGTGGTTATGTGCTGCCTGCTGCTGCTCTTTAGGAGTTAGTCACTACACCCCGGGCAATATCACAGGGCTTCTCTCCCTTGTACTCCCCCTATGCTGAAGCCAAGAAGGGTTTGTGTAGCTGGTAGCAGAATTGACCCTCTCTGTCTGCCACAGGCAGGAACTCTAGGAACACAGTATAGCTTCCCTGTCCGAATAGACGGGCCCTATTCAGATGCTAATTATTCAGGTTAACTGCAGAAGGAATAGAAGTTTTGCCTATTCCTTTAGTCAAAGATAAAAACAAATGTCCCTGCATGAGGAACAGGTAAAAATTACTGGAGAACCTTAATATTTAGCTAGGCAAGCAAATAAAAAAATAAATCCGCAATTTGTTTAAAGTATTTTAATGAATAATCCACACTGTTTGCTTCAAGAAAAATGTTTGAAGTCTAGTAAGCACATGTAAAAATATTTCCTCATTTAATTTTTTTGAGGGGCATTAAATCAAAAATACCTCTTGGTCAGCCTTGTGTATGGAAACTTTTTGTTGATATAAGAAGTGCTACACTCCTGTTTAAATAAAAAGTACATCTTAAACTTTATAGCAAAAGCCAGTGTATTAGGTGAAGTTGGGTATAACATAGCCTGCCATTATTCTAGTTTCTCTACATATCCTCTGCCAGCGCGCTTCCTACGCAACAGCTTTGCTATTCCAGTCTTGGCTTACCCTCAGTGATGACTGCCAATTGTGACAAACTGTGCAGTTCACCTACAAGGCTTCAGCAAGTGAGATTTAAAAGTATCCATCTCCTCTCCTGAGATGAAGTGGGCACAACTGGTTCCTTGGAGAAGGTGCACTTTACTGTCTATCGTCCAGCAGCTTCTCCTTTTGTGACGGGGCTGTTGTTTATCTGCCAGATTTAAAAGGGCAGTTGAGTTTTTATCTGGGGTTATTAATCATCTACAGTCTCTGCTAGAGTTTAATGAAATGTTCTTGTTGAATCACTGACATGTTGGAAAACTGATACACTGAAGACGTGGCATGCTGGAAAAACTGCACCAAGGAATCCCAAGTCAGATTTCTTCTGACAACTACAACGTAGGTTAAAATTTTCTGTAACAAGATACAGGGGATTATTTATTAAAAATAGAAAGGAATGCACAGTTATGGCAATTTAGAGGGAGTTTTTCTATTTTATGCCATTGTTGTTTTATTTATACAGAAAATATCTGACTTTAAAGGCTGCTGTCAGGTAGCTTAGGCCTTATATTTAGTGACATCTTGTCACTGCTTCAGTAGGAAACTTTAATTTCCTATAATCATTACGAATCCAAGAAAAACAGTTTTTCTTTGAATTTGAGCATTCCCTTTCAGCTTTTGCATTCCAAACATTTCAACTCAGGAATCAGCAAGTGAACTTTACTAGAAACAAAAGCTGAGATTGTTAAAACTGAGTGATTCATTGTAATTGGTAGAAATTATGTGATTTGGCACCAACTGCCACTAAAAAGTCCTTGATTAGTCTATTGCCTAGTATTGAAATTGGGCAGAACGCAAAAGTAGGAAACAAAACTTGTAGATGCTGAAAAATGGAACTTTTTTTTCCCTATGGCAGTGATAGAAGGCCTGTATGATTTATTACTGCTATCAAAGCTAAAATATGCAGCAGCTTGCACAAATAGCAACTAAGTGGCTGTTGGAGAGGCCAGAACAGCTGCTTTATAGATATCTCCAAAAGATTAGACTGGCAGTTAGCATGTCAAAGGCAGGTGATACTGCAGGTATGTGTCTGCACTGACCCAAATTTAGTTGCTTCACATCAGAGATCAGAGGCCTGTAGGATGTACACTGGCTACTAGCTAGCGAGGGATCTTTGTGCTTCATTTAATCAGTATTAGATGGACCTCAGTTTAACTTCTGGGGATCATTTTGGTTCAACTTTGGGAAGGCAGAATAATACTGAAAAACCTTTTGTGGGTTTTCTCTATAACCAGTTCCTGGTCATAAATTTTCAAATGAAAATGCTTGCAGACCTAAAGCACCACTAGTTCTGCTATCTTCATAGCAGGTTCCTAAGTTGAATGGCCAATAAATGGTTGACCTGTAAGGCTGTTCCCTTGTGAGAATACAGTCCTTGAAAGTGTATTTTAAAGGGACTTCAGTACAGACCACCTTGCAAATAGGCATGAGTTTGTAAAGGGGACAGGAAAGTGGGTAAGAAAGAATTCATGGAGAATGGGGACCAGAAGTATAAAGGAACCATACATTGAGACATGCTGAATGAAGACAGGCAGCCATATGCTAAGCTATGGTAAATGAAGGAGTGTGAAAGAGAGACATGCTCTCTAAGTGGCTAGAAGCAACTGGGGGCAGGTGTGAGGCCAGGACTGACATTCTTACGTGTTTTGCTAGCTGCTTCCTTACCACTCCTTTCCAAAAATCAGACATTTATACCCAGTGTCATCAAGAAGGCTTGAAAGGGACAGTCATTTCAACAGAGAGCACAACAACTCAATGTATCCAAGGTACTCAAAGTAGCTGAGAATTGCAGGGGTAGGGACTTCTGCCCTTTTGCAACAGTGAGCCTGCCTGCGTATCTCGAGCAGAATACAGCAAGAACATAACAAGAAAGATATCACAATGTGGTTGATGGCATCATTGCTTGTGCACCACACTCTGGAGTGTCCTAACCATCTATGTGCTTGGTATGATCCTGTGGAGAAGTAAACAAATGGAATACTCTTCAATTCTTTCTTTGGAAGCTTTTCTGCTTTGCAAAACATAAGTTAAGGTGGCTTGGGTAAGTAAGGTGTCTGGTGATGGAGGAATCTACAACTCTCTATGTACTTTAAATAAAACAGACATTGGATAAAATACTTGAGCAGTCCTGGACCTGGGACTGCAATTTGAGATTCCCTCTTCCCAGGTGAGTACTGAAAACCACAAAACTGGGGTCTTGCCCACTCCAGGCTGTGGATCCTGAGTTGCCTCTCCACCTCTGTCTTCAGTATTTCTTACTGGCTAGCAATCAGTGGCTCAAAGTGCTGATTCCTCCTGGCAGGCTCCTAGTAATTTTTGGACCCCATTCTAAGCTGTCTAATTCAGCTGCTGCAGTATTGCAGACAGGCTTAAGGCAGGCTGCTGGGCTCCCAGTCAGGGGACTCAGGTGCCTACCTCTAATCACTCATCAAAATCCAGCCCTGTGACTATAACAGGGCACTGCTGGAAACCCAGCAAACTGCCTGCACCTGGGAGCAGAACTTCCCCATGTTTTGCCCATACACCAAGGGAAATTAATATTCATTTGGTCATTAAACTCAATATTTGATGAATTCTCAAAACAAATATACAGTACATGGTATTAGGCCAAACGCCGTTCTGATCCCAAGGTATTATTAAAGTTTCAACATTTTGGCCCCTACTGATTTCTTTCATGTGATTCTTAGAACTATTACTCAGATGGTCCATGTTAACTGGCAGATGCCCAATGGCAATATATAAAGTACATATTTTACTGCTGTTTCTTAACTGGATAATTGATGGATTAGAAGAGCTAGTATAAAATGAACACCAGCTGGTCCTTAACCCCTTCTTCTAGGCTTGAATCTTTAATAATGGTGCAAAAGAACAATCCTATAGCCCTTTCAGCATTCCTGATATTGCTGCTAAGTGTTGTCACTATTAATTCTTTTTCTTTGGAAGCTGCTAAACCATAAGAAAATCATATAAACATTTATGTAGTCTTAGTAAAGATGAAGAGTGGATACTGGGGACCCAACTTCTGATCAGGTTGAATTCTGTGTACTGTTTCTATTGTGTAAAGAGATAAAAACCACCACCTGCTTCATACTGCCCAACTACAACAAGGAAAGCTTTTCCAGTGGCATAAATGGAGAAAGCACAGTGACGCTAAATTGGGTCCCTTCAAAATCAACTGCAAATTTCTCACTTACTTCCCCTTATGTAGCATTTCTGATCAGTGCTTCTCTGAAAACTGCCTCTTGAAATATGACTACGAAACACACTTGTGAGTGTTCTGAACTGCACTAAACACAGGAAGCGTTGACCATTCCTTTCCTTTGGAACACTTTCATTAGGATATCACCTGCACAAGATCCTATGCAAGTGATTCACAAGCCTTTTTGTTTGCCATCTGTACAGGGGTGAATTTCAGCCCTGAGCTTTAAAAATCATTTTAATTCTTTCTTGAAGTGTAAACTAAGTCAAGCCTCAAAGCCGGGTTTCCAACTGAATGTCACTGGAGATGGAAAAAAATATGTAAAAGAGAAGAAAAAGAGCAATGTCATATAACCTGTTTCCTCATTTTTGGTGAAAGGGAAAGAAATAAAGCACAATTTTCTTATCCATACTGGTGCTTTCCAGCAAAAAGCAAAGGCTCTGAACTTTCCACCCTGTGCACTGTATTTGAGTATGTGTAATGCATTGTGTCAGAACAGGATGGTCAACTGTAAGGACTGAAAAATAGTGAGTCAGCCTCTTTCCTCATAATCATGGGGTTTCAGTGAATAAAAAAATGTTTGCCTTTCATTTGCCTTCTTTTTTTTGTGTGTTGACCTTTTGAATGTCATTTTTTACTTAATGTCTTTAGCTACAGGGACAAGACGTATTTGTTTTTAAACAAAAGCTGACATTCTCACGTAATACGATGAGTTCAAGCAATGAGGTGTAAGAAAAAACATGTATCACAAGAATTTTATCACAACAGTTGGCAGTACTTCTAAACTGTCCACAGTTCTTGCTGATTTGATCCTCTTGAATACAGTCTCTTATATTACACGTACAAAGAGCTGCTAATGATTTAGTTTTGCTAGCACAACCCAGTGTAAAGATCCCAGTAAACCTTATTTAATAAACCCTATCCCTCCATGTGGAAAGAAGCTTTAGAATCTGGCAGACAGAAAGCCAATATTCAGAGGTGTTCCTCCTTTTTGTCCCACAGAATGATGCCTGGATTTGGATGAGAGGTAAGAATACCCATTTTTCTTTTTAAAATCTTCACCTCCCTCTGAAAATCCCCATTTCCTTCCTGGTATTTGCATAATGAGCAAAACCTTTGGTAGTCTGCCAAGCTGACTACTGGCCACACAACAGTCGGGCTGAATGGGAACCCTTAGAGCAAGCTGTCTCCTCGTGGGGGTGGAAAAGCCTAAATTTCCCAACAACCTCTTCATTTAATGCAGTGTATAATCCAAATAATTACTCTTTTCTCTGGAAAAATCCCCCCGCCCCACCCTACTTCCTTCAAGCTGGAGAAGATCCAAGCAGACTCCATCCAACCCACTATGTGGCCCTGTGGGAAAAAAATAAAAGCCCCCTACTGCTAGATGATGTAGTTGGTTTGGTAATTTAAGCAGTTCTTTATGGCTGAATATTTAGGCTTCACTTCCTATGGCTGATACATAAATTCCCAGGCCTTGCCTGAAAACTTACTTGCAAAATTTAAAGCATTTGGATGCTGTAGGTGAACACTACAGGTTTTAGAAGAAGCCAGGTTTACTTTACCTTACACCTCAACTCTATCTGAATTATGATACCCTCTTCAGCTAAGCAAGGTTGTAAATTCTAACCGAAATGTCATGCAACATTCAAATGGGAATGTGGGCTAAATTTTTTTTTTTAAAGCTGGTAACTGAGAGCATGATAATGCTATGGTTGTTACTCTGTGAGTTAAGTAAGCCTTGATAATCTGTTAGGGATGGTCATTCTATAGTATCCTGAATCTTGGTTTAACAAGCAAGGCCCTGCAGGTGAGGGTAGGAATTTTGACATTCTTGTCTGTTGCTGAACCTCACCATCTAGTCATTCTTAGAGGTATGTGCATCCTTCCTAATTTTCCATACAGCTCTCCCAGTACCTCAGAAACTACAGCATGTGTCCATACTCAACCTTCTCATATTCTTCCTCAGCAAACTTCTTTAATATCCCAACAGCAAATACGTATAAATAAACTGCAAGAATAATGGACGAGCGTTAATACCAGGGATATGGAACTGTCAGGATATAGGGATTCTTACGTACTATGAGTACATACTTCAATAAGATGTTTGCTACTTCCTCTTAAGATATTATACACAAATCTTGGGAATGAGGATATTGTCACTGGTCAATGGGCACAGCAGAGAAAACAGGAAGGCTCTTGTGTTTGTACTATACTTAGAGCCAAGAGCTAGTTTCCGTACTAACAACAGGAAATGTTGAGCAATGAGTCTTGCTCCAAAAATGACATCGAAAATTAGATGTTGTAATGCTCCCTTTAAATTATAGGGTCAAGGATATCGACAAATAGCAAGTGAAATAGTGAATCGTGAGTTAGCCTTAACTAAGCAATTATTTCATTTAGGAATATAGTAAAGTAATTACACTTTTATGTTTCCAAGTGAGGTCCATCAAATACTCCTGCATTCTCTATTCCAAAGCAGTATTTCTTGCCCTTGATACCTGACAAATCTTGGTAAATGATGGTCAGATTAAGCATGCTTATCTTTACCAAAGCACATTGTTTGTGATCCAATGTACTAGTTTTTGGTCAACCAGTCAGCACAATTAAATTTTTTATAAAGCTTAAATCACATCGTGCACATTGTACATAAGGTACTAGAGTCAGGAGAAGGTAGCATTTTTGCCCCAGCTATATTAGGGAATACTTCATTATGAATTAAAGGCCATGCCCTATAGTTTTCCCCTTGGAATGGAGGGAGGAGAGGATGCTACAGAATCAGAAGGGAAAGAAATCATGAAAATCTGTAAAGAAAGAAGTCCAATGAATTATATTTAACTATTTAAGCAGTTTGCCACTCTGAGTGAGTTTAGATGGAACTGCTATATTCCAAAAATGAAACTCAGTTTAGTGCCTTTGAGAATATTCTTTTGATTAAGAAAATGGATTGACTCTAGACCACCATATACATCAATAGGAAGAGGAGAAAAGGGATTGAAAACAGCTCTAATTATTGTTTAATAGCACTACAATATTCTCTGATAACATGTCAAAAATGAGACAAAAAAGAAGGAAAATAGAAAAGAGGAAGGAAGGAAAAAGAAACAAAGTTCAGAACAACTAGGAATTTAAAAGGGAATTGCTTTTTTTTCTCTCAGTGATTGGGATTGTGACAATAGCTGGTATTCCTCTGGCCAAGTGCAGAAAGCTGCACTGGGTATGGTAAATTATGAATTAGTCCCTGCAAAGTCACTGGCAAGAAAGATGCACTTCCAGGAAGCAATATATATCATTCTAAAGCAGACAACTAAAATAGGTTCAACAAAGCCTTTTCCAGTGTCTCTGACTTTGTATCTAACTTTTGGCAATTGAATATACCATGCTCAGACATGTAAAACTATGTAAGAAGCTGACCCCTAAAGACTAAAGTAAACAGTAACATCGGATGGTTGCCTAAAGAAGGTATTAGCTCTCTACTTCTGTGCAAAATTCTTAGTAACAGTTGTGGGGAAGGGCAGGGTGTGAAACTTCCAATCCATATTGGACCCTATAGACTATAAACACAAAATGTACCTTAGTTTTAACTGTATCAGTTATCGGGGCGGGGGGGGGGGGGGGGGGGGGGGGTTAGGGTTTAAAATAGTTTACTAAGATGATTATCCCTTACTTTTGTATTATGCATAAGAAAAGAAAAAAAGGCACTAAGTGCATTACTTACAGCTTTCCAGTTCAGCTAAATCTGTCATTCCAAATACTATTCACTTACATTCACTTGAGCCTGAGTAGTCAAGTCAACATCTTTCCTCTGCATTCTTTATGGTTCTTCTATAAATAAAAGTTCCTCTCTTTGGGATAAAGTAAGCAACATTGCACAGAGTGTTTAATAAATGGGTAGATCATTGTTGTTACACCAAGGTCTCTTTCCTGTGTGGTACTAAGTAATACAGAGACCATTCTTGGGAATATATAATTAGGTTTATGATCCTATTTTACATTTATCACCATCAGGTTGTACTTGTATGTGCCATTCCCTTGCCTGGTCATTCATTATTGTGAGGTAGTTCTTGATCCGTTTGTTTGACAAGTTTGAATAATTTGCATGATTTGAAAACATTGTCACTTCACTATTTCAGATTTTGTACGTGTAATTCAAGTATCCAGGTCTCAGCAGTGATTCCTGGGTGATATGAGGGATAACTTTTCATTGTAAAACCAGACTCTTTCAAACATGCCCTTTATTTCCTGTTTCCTGCTGTTGTTAATCCACAAGACGATACCACTCTGTGCTGATTTGGTTCCTTTTAACTGCCTTTAGTGAAGGATCTTTTCAAAAGCTTTTTGAAATCTAAATCCCCCAAACACACCTTTCCACATGCTGTTCACCCATTCTAAAATCTCTAGCAGAGTACTTGTGCTTGTTTGAAAATGATCTTGTGGAACTATGAGCCAGGCCTTGTTCTCATGACACAACTTAAAATTTAAAGAAAAGCTTTTTTATCCTGTTGTTTTGTGGAAAAAAGTCATGTATAGCAGCCTTCCAATATCTGAAGGGGGCCTATAAGGATGCTGGAGAGGGACTCTTCATTAGGGACTCTAGTGGTAGGACAAGGGGCAATGGTTTTAAAGTTAAATAGGGGAACTTTCGGTTAGATCTAAGGAAGAAGTTCTTCACAGTGAGGGTGGTGAGGCACTGGAATAGGTTGCCCAAGGAAATTGTGAATGCTCCAACCCTGGAGGTGTTCAAGGCCAGGCTGGACAGAGCCTTGGGCGACACAGTTTAGTGTGTGGTGTCCCTGCTCATGGCAGGGGGGCTGGAACTAGATGATCTTAAGGTCCTTTCCAACCCTAACTATTCTATGATTCTGTGATTCTACGTATGATCCCTTCATTTGCCTTCCAAATAGAAATAGGAATTTCTAACATGTTAGGCAGTTTTTAAACCAAATTAGAATGATAACAGTGGAAACCTTGAAGAGAATGAAACTCTTAAAGTTACTGGTTCATAAATGAACCAGGCAGGGAGCAGCAAGACTGGTTATTCTGAACTGTGGGAAAGACTGCAATAAGGCACAAGGCGGGGAATCTCATAACTACTGCAAACACAGGTCCATCCCCTTTACTATGCACTAGAGAATACACACTTGAGAGAAACCTTGAAATTCAGGGAAGCATTACTCAGGCTTTTGTTTGATAGGAAACCAAGTTTCCTTAGTGCTGTCCTCAAGGAACTACTTGTTCCTTAAGCCAGGAAATTTGTGTATCTTACAGATGATATATGTGTCTGCATGAGAGTTTAAAAAAATCTAACCAGGAGCTCCTTTCTCCATTCTGAATGATCCAGCTTCCTCTTGGACAGATAGTTACAGGAGCTGTTAACACCACAGAATTTATTAGAAGGAAATAAACCAGTTCCTTATAATGGGCACTACAGCCTTCATTTGGCCTTATTGCTGCAACAGATTGATTTATGGGAGACCAAGTCTTGGATCAAAACTAGCTGGCTAGAGCTTGTGTGGGCATGCCGGAAGCCATATTATCACTTTGGAGGCAGCAATAATCAGGAATGTCACAGATAAGCCATCTTATCTGGTAATATTTGCCTACTACTTGTTACACAGATTTAGAAATCCTACAGTCTTTCAAGATCCTCAGATTCTTCTGTAAAGCAAGATGTTTCTTGAGATCTTTGTTTTGTTACCTCAGAATTTATAGTTCTTCTGTATGTTCTGCAATTAACAATACAATGGAATCGTGGGTAATTAAAACTCTGCAGCTGACTTTTTAGATAGAACTTTTAGATTTTTAACTCATAAAAGTCTAAAAAGTTTGCAACACAAGAAAACGTGACATTGCCTTTGTATTTAGGCAATACTGATATACCTGCACCTGGCTGCCAATCCACAGGTAAGAAGCCCACAGACTGAGTGACAGAAGGTTAGTTGCAAAGATTGATCATTGAAAGTCATCTTGATGTTAAGGATGTTGAAACTGGAGGCATGCAACAAGATTCCTCCCTTCCCAGCTGTTTGCTTAAGTGCATTACAGATTAAGAAACCCTACAGACAAATAAGACTGGTTTCAGTCTGGGTGAGCTGGAATTTTGAGCCATCATTTAATACTTCAAATATTGATAGCATTTTAAAGTTTTTAGATGCTGAGCATTATGAGGTGTAAAGAATGGCTGCTGTATCAAGTGCGACTAGATTGTCTGGGACTCCTCAGGCCTAACAAAGAAAGCTGCAACACATGATGCTTTTTCATAATTTCTCACAACACTTTCCCTTAGAACAGAGCAGCACCAGTGAACTTATCACAGATGAGATTCAAAATAAAGAGGACCTTGTATAGACAGTCTCATTTTCATTCATTATGTTCTGAGTTTTTTTGAAGATCAGCTGCACAGGCATTTGTGGACATAGGGATATACTTTCTGACCAGATTCTTCACATTATTTACAGTGAGAGGAGTTTCTCCTTCCTGCCCAAACATGGTGGCAAGCATACAAAGAAGTCTCCATGGATGTGATGAACTTAATGTAAATTTTTACCGTTGTGACCTTTAAGAGCTAGAAACAGTTCCTAGGGGATGGTGGATCTCTAGAAGTATACCCTTTTTACAAGTCAATAAAACTACCAGAGATAGCCAAGGAAGTCAGCCACATGTTGTTACGGTCTTGCCGCTCCACCACGGCCCCTCAGCTGTAGCATCCTACTGCCATCACGTGTTCAGCTCTCTCAGGACATACCAAGCACAATCATTTTGAAAACGGCTGGGGTGGTTTCAGATGTTCCTGCTATTTCTTACTGCACTGTGGCTGGAGCTCTCAGTCCCTGTCGTGAAGTGCCAGAATAGGAGAGACTGAACCTCTGCCTGAAGTATAGTCTCAGTCACTTGAGTGCCTTAGAAAGTTCAGAGGATGGTATGCTGCTGTGTATTACAGGTGGTCTGAAGAGCTGTAGCTTAAGCAAGCAGAAGCTCCCTTCAAAGCTCCTGGCCACTTGGAAGTTGTGGGTATATGTGAAATAAACTCTACTTAGATGATCAGAAATAAGTCCCATGTGGAACATGAGATTCCTATCTATAACAGCTGACTATTCTTCCCTCTTTCTTCTAACACTCAGTACTTCACTTTTCCCTTCCTCTACCCTTTTCAAAATATGCTGGCATCAGCTGCAGTTAAAGCAGCTCCTCAAAGCTACTACTCAAACGGGTGGCAGCCCCATGGATCCAAGGAGAGCTTTTGGACACCATGTGGGGTATGCTCATGTGGAAAGACAGGCACATACACACATTTCAAGTCTCACAAGACTATGTCTTCCTATTATCTCAGTATGCTGCAAGGTTTCAGCTTGACCTTGACAGTACACTTTCATCTGGAAACAACAAGCAAAGGTGTTCTTTCTTTTGCACCTTTAGCTCTTGCAATCAGAAAGCATCAACCATCCATCCTCGAGGCTGTCCAGATGAGATGCTGGATAAAAGAGCAACTGCTAAGGCAAGGGCCAGATCACCCACTAACCTACTGTAATTCACCTTTTTGATGCAAGACTCTCCATCTCTCTCAAGGGACTAGAGAAGAAATAAGTGTTACCTCTTTTCAGACTAAAGCAGCTGCTATATTCTGTATTGCCACAGCTTTTCCTCAAGAGGAGGATCCCCACTGTTTCAGAAGCATGCTATTTCAAAAGCATCTACAGAGACCAAATTCCACGTTATGCTTGCACTACATGTTCTGCAGAAATGACAAAGACAAGATGAAGAGCAGCAAAGTGAACAAAACTAATGTGATACAGCACACAGTAGTGATATACCTTGACCACATCCCTGAAATGTCAGCA
>NW_009928885.1:57056-69415 GCF_000696875.1 Nestor notabilis
AAATAATGCACAAATAGTTAATAGAAGAGAGTTACTTAATGTCTTCAGTCTTGGCCAAACTACAGTTAGGCCATAGCTGAACATGTATTCCAGTTATTGAAAACAAGAGCGTCTTTCCTTGAATTTATTTGTGTCTGAAATAGAGCTTCAATCTTCTATGTAGAGAAGAAGCAAATAAACATTTCAATAAACACGCAAAATCAAAGAAACATACAAATAATATTTTCTGAGGTTGTAAGCAATTAAGGAAAGCAAGCAAATGTCAACAGCGTAACTTTTTCCTTAAACTTCCAAGTTTAGAAACTAGTTCTAATCTTTTAAGTTTAAAATAAAAAAAAAAAAGGAAGGAAAGAAGAAAGCAAGCAAGCAAATAGAGATTTGGAGTGGAAATGCCATCCATGTGAAAGTGTCCACTAAGTACATTTTTTATTTTTCTTCTATTTCCTTTTGGACATAAAATACTTATGAAATAATTCTAATCCAAAGCCTGTACACTAGACATTTCACTTTTGTGTTCCTGCTGTCATTGCCAATAGTTTGTTCTTTGAAGGTCTAACCTCAGGTGCCAGTCATAGCCTGTTAAGGCTAGGCTACATCCTCTTGATCACGTTCCAACAATAAAATGCTGTAAAATAGTTTCTGTTTTTCAAGATTCAAGTTCCATTTGGACTTGGAGTGAAAGGAAATTTGGAAAGAATAAAATTCAAATATTTCTGTGTTTATCCACCTCGGGGACAATCCTTGTTATTTAGCGATTTACGGTTTAAAGTTTTGGATCCTGTTGATGGTATTTACAGAAATTAATTGCATTTGGTTTCATTTGAACCTTTTTATTTTTCATAGATGAATGTTTATTCCTAGCCTTACCCTAAAAAAAAAAAAAAATTCCAAAAAAGTTAAAACAAAAAAGGCCCTTCCACATTTTCTACATGTTTGAATCAGTTACCCCAGATCAGGATTTAAATTCATTTCCCAACAATGAGTTTGACTTGCAGACAATTTCATAATAAAGTTAGGTAAAGTTGTTTAAAAATACGTAAGTTTAAAAATGTTGCACAAGTGTTACTCATTCCAAAGCACGCTTTTGATAAAGAACTAGACTTCTTTTGTACCCACACATGCAGAAGTATGTGTCCAAACAGGGATGGACACACATACACAGTCACCCAAAGAACGGGCAAGTGGAACCAGTGAAATCCATCTTTTCTTTCCTTGCTATTAATGTACTTTTCCTCCGAGTTTCCCTAGTTTCCTAAATTCCCTACAGATACACTTAGTGACGGTTTGTACAATGACTTGGTTTGTACACTTAAAGGAGCTAAAATCACAATAAATCAGAATTACCATCTTTACAACGGCTTGACACAGAGTTCTCTCCCCTGTCTTATATGCATTATCAACCGCAGGAACTGCCTTTTCCAGAATTACGACTCTCTCAACTCAGACTACTAACGTGGGATGAACACTTTCCAAAACTGGAAATAAAAAGATAAGGATGACAATAAGGGACAATGGAGGTGGGAGAGGGGGAATAATAATTCTATGAATGCAAGTGAGTATCTCCCTCTTTGTTGAGAATTACCTCCTTTAACTCTCTCCATACCATGTGGACTGCACTGAGTGTTAAGCTATATTAATTGAACAGTTCAATTTGTAATGTTCATGGGAGATAGTATTTGAAAATGCATGGAGTGCACTGCATATCTGGATTATTTCCTACAAAATGTGGATGTTCAACAAACAAACCTCAGTACACAATTGTGTGCAGAAAAGAATGACATCTGAAGGTTCACCTCTTTCAGCTGGACTTGTAGTATAACTGAAGAATACTCTGAAGGAAACATTAAAAAAATAGTTTTCTTTAACCATTATGATACTAATGGCCTTTAGCAAGAGCCATGCAGATGAACACAAAAATTCAGCTTAACTTCTTTGATTACGGTGGTAGAGGGAATCCGTTTTAGTTCTTTCTCAGCCTCGCTGAAAGCAGCAAAAGCTCTTGCTAATTTAGAAATCATGTTGCTCTTCTATTTAGCTTCCATAGCTGAGATATGGTTCAAAATAATGAGGGTGAATACATGTTTAATGGTTTAAAGATAGACTAGTAAACTCAAGAGAAAAGACTGACGTCAAATGTGGTCTTTTATCTAACTGGCTATTTTACTGCATGTTAATGTTGTGCAGAAGAATATGACATTTAAATCTGTTTTCTTAAATCAAAAGAAGGAAAGAAAGAAAAAACCAAAATGGTGTACCTTATAATAAGGTATACTTCTAGTTTAAAGAAAAGTATTTTTAGTAAAAACAATAGTGGAAAGTTTCAGGCAAGGTCTTTTGAATTTTCCAGCTCTTTGAACTACAGTTCACACTGGCATGAACATGTTTTTTCTGGCTCTCAACTGAACACATGTTGAGAGCTGATGCATCTTTTCTTACATTTGTACCAGTTAATTGTTTCAGTGAATGCTGCATATATATCTACAACTTAACAGGGAGTGTGTTTCTCTGTATAACTTGACTACAATATTTCCATCTTCTGCATCAGCACACATTTTGTCAACAACACTCCATTACAGTTCCTGGCTTCTACCTTGAAGAGCCAAAAAATGACTAAAAAAAAAGATAAATTGCCATATTTTTTTAATCATCAGTTTGTTCTGTTCTTGCAAAGAGTAACCATGAGCTCCAATTTCTTTCTTTTCAGTGTGATAATAGCTCACAGTATTTTCCCATATTACATTCTCTGCACTGCCTTCCAATTAAATTCTTTTAAATGCTCTGCCAGTCTGGTTACATATATCTCAGTGACCTATTGATTTCTTATGTGCTTGTCCTGGCCATGTGGTCCTCAGATTCAGATACACAGCAGCTGTTAAGAGCAGTTAGTTATAGGTACAATATGTTTCTAACAGATCATTTCAGGAAAACAGCCGTGTAGTATTTAGAGTGGAAAAAAATCAGTTTTCAGATCAGGTCATACCTGAAAGTTCCATAGACTTTTATATCTCCTTTGCACCTTTTGAAGTCAGTAACTCAAAAAGAAAGATGAGCAAGTATGCAAGTAGGAATCATTACCTTCCTTTCCACTCCTATTGCACTGATTGATAGTGACATATTGTATCAGACATATTTGGTTCAGTATGTATATCCATGTCTTCTTGTTTCGATGGCATGTGAATCCCTTTTTAAGAGCTCCATCTAGCTGGGCTTTTACTGGGTTTTCACACAGTTCACATTGGTTTCCCAAGTGAGTCTTTACTGCTCCTTTGTCGCCCCAAATAAACTATTACAGACAGCATATTCCTCCAAAAAAGAACAAGTTTTGGAATCTCAGTACAGTGATACTGATGATTTGCACCCATCTGCCCAACACTGCCATTGGTTTTGTAGCAGATAGTGATGTTTCTGAAATGGCGTCAAGAGCACCTCTTTACTCAGACTTTATCAGTTGGTCTTTGACTTCTAAAGAGCCTGGTTATACCACTATTATACAAAGAAGAAGCAATAAACCAGAAACTCACCAGCAAAACCAAACCAAAAGCCCCTAGCAACAATGATGGTTTCAGTGAGTGAAGCAGGACAACGCTATCTGGCCCCTGCCATTGGCAGATCTATGCTTTTTAAACATCACTTACAGCATTCTCTTCAGGTTATTGATATATTAATTGCATTCATTTTGTGTTGGAATTTTGTTCCAGAAATAACAGTTCAGACCACATCCATGTCTGCTCTGTGTTCCAGGAAGAGTCCTTCTGAAAGTTTATAACAGTTTTAGGGGCATTGTGTTAAAACTGAGCTTTGAGCATTTGTGATACAGAAAATCAAAGAGGGAAACGTGCCCATTTGTGCATTAGTTGTCTACCATATGTATATTTTCTTCTCAGCTCTTGTCCATAAATACCCATACAGGATATTTATCACCTTAGCTCTTCCAAGGGAATTCATTCTAAAACTGCATTTGCCTTGTGGTCATCATAGTAAGGCCCCAGTCTTGATTGGGCTACCTAAGCTTTGCTACAACATACCTTAAATGATAAGAACAAGAACTAAGCTGACAGATAAGGAAGAATTAATACTACACAAAGCAATACAAAGTGTGAATAATCTGAGTCATCCTTTCAAAGGTGTGTGTCACTAGAACAAAGTAGATTAACCCTCTACTAGTAAGATATAGTGTTTACAATACAAGAGTACTTACGAGATGCTTATGCCCAATTAATTCCCCGGGACACAAGGAACACTGATGCTGCCTCATATCCTATGTAATTTCTGCAAAACCATAATGAGATGTTTCGCAACTGAATAGTTTATTACTTAAGCTGAAGAGCTGGGTTAAAGAGCTATGGATAGGTTGTATTGTTCCAAATCCCCCAACCTTCATGCTTTGTAAAACTCTATGAACATCAGAACCCTTTTTTTAATGTTCCTCCTTATATCCTCTCATTTAGTATTCAAGAAGAAATTTTATGCCATCTGAACAGTCCTGAAAAAAACATAAGGACTTATAAATGTGCAGATAACGAAATAAGGCCCAGATATTTCTGACTGGTTAAATGCTACTTCACTTTCTAAAAAATCACTTGTCCTTCCCCCAAACCTTAACAGTCTGTAGAGGTTCACAATAAGGAGAATAGTGGGATTAGAGGAAAAACCCTAATAAATCACAGCTTCCATGTTGCTATCATCATAGCTTCTGAGCCATTCACTTTGCTTCACTGCTCCTTTCCTTTATATTTCTACATTAAATTATTTTGTGTGTTATTTGTTTGAATAGAGCCAACGTTTTCCTTGTCTTACAACAGTAAGAATAAAACTACCATGTTTCAATGTTTCAGCATGCTTATGCTTATTTCAGCAATAGCCTTCCTTGCATGCCTATCCTTGTCCCTGTGTACTATGGACAAGATTAAAAATAAAGGCCTGTTAGGCCTTTGCAATTAACTTGCCCAATTTTCATCAGAACATGGGTGCTGAATGTATTACAAACTTTCTTTTCAGTCTGAGAAGTTAACACCAAAGAGTCAGGCTATGTTTTTAAAGAAAAGAAGATTATGTGTGGGTTTTGTTATTTTGCCTTTTTTTTAAATTTTTTAATTTTATTTTATTCTAATTCAATTTCATTTTGAAGTTTAAAGGTTTGTTTAACATCTCTGCTTCAACAGATTGTGAGAAAATCACTTTACGCAGACACATTAATTGCTGACATTTAGTTGGAATTTTGCCTTTTTGACTTAGGGATTGTTTTCAATCAGTTAAGTCTTTATTTTGAACACAGCAGTCCACTGTATTGATTCACCCAAACACCTGATTCAAGTGAAAATGAGAATGTTGCTGCACTGTAAGAAGGAAAAAGCACCTTCATTCATTACAGCATGAACAAAACCCCAACAAACCCAATACAGGAATATAGCTGACCACTGAGCCTGTGAATATGGATGTCCACCTCCAAAGCTCTTCAATGAAGCAGAGGAAGGGCAACTGGAGTAGCTGCAATTTTGCATCACCAAAGGGTGTTGAAAGACTGAATGGCTCCTGACCTGAATGAAACTCTTTCCACACACTGCCTGCTCTGGCTTTGTTAGGCATTGGGCCATGGTCCATTGCCCATATTGATGTAATAACTACATTAACAAGATGACACAAACCTCTCACAGAAGATGAGCTGTCTTGGAATCATTTCACCAGTTTCTTAAGTATATATGTGATTTTCACCATCATTTATTCCCAATTTTGTTGTTCTTCTTTTTTTTTTTTTTTTTAAGACCACCATGTTTAATTAAGAGAGAACAAACAGAACTCCTGCTTTCAGGATGTAAGGGTCTGCACCATCACTAATTTGGCCAAGGTCCCCCCATTTTGCTTGGGAAGCTGAAGCTGGGTAGGTAAGCATGTCTTACAAGGTTCACTAAGCAGCACTGCAGGTATCAGAAGCAGTGAGTTTAGTGACACCTTTCTAGAGACAGAGCTTTCAGACAGGTTTGTAACCAGGGCAAGGGAACTACCCCTTCCATCTGTTTCTTGGTGGATGCCTAGAATGGAAAGTGTCAAGTCTATGCTACAGTTTATGCCATTCCCTTACATGGTTAAAAATATCCCAGGCACCAAGCCACATTTGAAATCCATAGCCAAGTACAGTGTCAGTCAGAGCTTGACTAGATGCCAGTGAACAGCTGCATATTTTGGACTTTGGTGAAAGCTCTGAAGCCAATGCACCTATTCTGCCACACAAAAGCTCCAAAATGGGAAAAAATACATCTATATGTGAGCTAAAATATTGAAATGGAACATATAATGAACCTGTGGAGGCCATTAAAACTGAGATTTTACCTGATTTGTTAGCCTGAGTCAATATTTTACTCATTAACTAATGGATTTAGAATTTAAAGTTTCAGCCCAGCCAGAACCTATTGAGGCTGATGCAAAGGCTTCATAGCACTCAGCTTCAGTCAGACCTTAAGCAACAACGTAATCACTGGACATGGTTATCTACAATTAAACTAAGTGATAAGTCACTTCATTGTTTTCCTTGTCTTCCCCCCTCTCTCCCTCATGTGCTTAACTGCCCTAAAATATACTTCCTGAAGTATATTTTATGGATATAAACGTTTAGTTGCTATTGTATATCTCATGAAAGATTAAGCCATTTTTAACAACACTTTATTTTGTAAGGTTATAAATTAATGAGTCACCAGAACAAGTAACAGTTCTCTAACTTGGTTGATTTCAAACAGACAAAAATAATTCTATTCCTCAGCTCTATAAAAAGAATACTGTAAACGTGAAAACTATAGTGGGAAGGTTAGATTCATCTGGTCTGAATTACCTTCTAAATATTAAGATCTAAGAAATGTCCATGTTCTGATACTTAGGATAAGTTTAAATTCATCTCCTCTGTTTGCATGCAAGGCTTAAGAAGAGCCTTGCGTATTTTATACTTAAATGTCTCAGCAACACTTTAAAAATGTATGAAATTAAGAAAGATAGTACAGAAGAGAGCATTTACACTTCAGTAACAGAATATTCCTGATAAAGGTATTTGATGGAGGAAAAAATAAAAAAAATAATTCTTTATAGCTGGTAGAATCCCTGTGAGAAACTCTACATTTAAGAAATGAGATACGTGATGAAGGATAACTCTACATAAAGAGACCAGAATGGGCAGAGTTAAGGACATTCTAAGCCCATCCAAATAAATCTAGAAGACAACTCAGGTAACAAAGAGGCTTTATGAAGATTTGAAAACAAAGATGAAAAAAGTGAGTGGGATGTCAGAAAAGAGTGAAACCTAGTGATAAAGCTTGAGCAGAAAACTGATCCATTCAGAATCAGTTTATACACAACTATTGTTTATATACAGTTTATATACAACTATTTCCCTGCCCATGGCAGGGCCTAACTATTCTAAAATTCTATGACTGCTGATTGAGTCTTTCCCAGGATTCAGTCTTAAGGGTATTACTATAGCCACATTTTCTTCAGTAACAAGTAATTCTACTGCTGATTTTGTCTTAGTGAATCCAGAAAATGGACACAAATGCATTATCTCAAAACCAATGCAGTCTAAAGGCTTGAATTATCTCCTTGCTGCTTTTTGCCTCCTTAATCTGTGCCACAAGCATAAGTAAATGGATTACAAAGGCTCACATCCTTGACCCTGAGGTCAACTGAGTAGCATCACTATCTGGTGATACGAGGTTCTTAGAAGGGCAATGGCCAGGAGAGGAGTGACAAGCCATCATGCTTGGTGACTCTTCCCAGACCATGGTGCTTTGGATATGGCACACAGGCTTGGAAAATCACATTCTGCTGAGACTAAGTCTCAATCTACTGTGAACAAATAGACCTTATGAATTGCTGTATTTTGGCCTTTTTGTGTAAGATCCTTTATGCAGGCTTAACACCTATTAAAACATCAACAGAGAGGAACAGTAGGAGATGTATCATATACATCGAAAGACTGAGACAAGTATGTTAAAAATGGTGGGGAGAACTTTGTGTTAAAAGCACACCAAATCACTAAGGCATAAAAGACATTTAAATCCTTTTATGTGGAAATTCTAGTTTGATACAGAAGCCAAAATCAAGTCTAGCCGATCAGTCAACCCCGTTTTACAGAGGTTTTCTTCATTTTCTTTAATCCACAAAGAATTTAAAGCCTCAAGTTTTACCAGCGTCCAAATGAGAGAGACAGATTTTGACAACGTGGACAAATATTAGAGATGGATGAAATAGTTAAGATAACATAGGGAGAAATCCAAACTTTCACTAAAAAAGGAGATGGAGATTTCATGATAATTGAATGCATACAGTTAATTTCAATCTTTTCTTCAGTTTCATGCATATCTGCACTAATTCTTCAGTCTGGGACCAGAAGAGACAGTGCAAAAATACTGTGACTAAGACAACATTAATAATATTTCCAGTGGGAATAGAAGAAGACTGCATTAGTGTTTTTACAAGGAAACTTTTTTCTCATGGGATTTCCAGTACAGATATTTTTAAGCAATGGGGAGCTTGGCTACCTTGGAAATAAAATCTGAACAAACATCCAGACTTTTGTAAGGCTGAATTTAACCTCCTCACCCTTCCTTTTTTTTGCTTTTGATGTCTATCTAGCACACGAATAACCAACAGGGAAAAGAAAAGGGAGTGAGGAAGAAAGAAAGAAAGAATTTCACATTCCTATATTTTGGCCAGCACATTCCTTGGGAGCACAAGTGAGGTGGTTCAAAACTGAAAAAAACTTTGGAATTTATGTGATTTTGGCATGTGTAGCAATGTACTTTGGCTGCATTAAAAAGAGTGGTTAAAGGGCGTGCACTTTTTTTTGGGGTCAGTTTAATCTATTTAACTCTTCAAACTCCAAGATGTTTTTTCCTAGATCAATCTGAATTAAAAGTCACATAGAGGCACCTACAGACATCACATTATGCGGCTGTTCATGCACCTGTCAAGGAGGAGTGGCAAATGCACATGATACAAGACATACGATGCATGGAAGAGAAGATGTTGTTGTGGCTGAGACACAGGGTGAAGGGCCAGGAGCCTTGGGTACATTTCCCAGCTCTACTACAGACGTCCTTGTGACCTTGAGCATGACACTTCACCTCTCTAAGCCTCATCTGTAAATAATGCTTTACTTTCTCACAGGGTTCTTGTGAGGTCAGGTTCATTATTAACTCTCCGGCATTTTGCCATCCCTGTACAGAAGGCTCTATAAAACACAGTTTATTCCATTTCTGCTGAGGTGAAAAGGGTGCAAAGAACGGGAAAATCTGTGAAACAGATTAACACCACTGCCTACCACCACCAGCAACAAAACCCAAACCAAAGTATGGGCTAGTGACCCTCCTACAGTTTGACATGTTGACTTGTGCACCCCTTTCACGTGTGCTGGAATTCAGCCCTTCTACTGTCCTCCTGTGTTTCTCTTTCCTACCTTTCCTCCTGTTCCTACCTGTACAGATGCTGAAGTTCCAAGTACCTCGTATCTGTGAAATCAAGTTAGTCCAAGTTGTAGGTCTTTTATTTGGTTATGCTCCTATTCCATTGAGATCTTTGGTAATGTTTCCACTTCAAAAACCAAAACTGTAGCCAAAAAGATCTACATTTCTTCTCCTACTAGCATGTGTCAGCTCTTCTGCCCATATCTATTAGGATTGCCCAGCAAGTAGAAAAAAAACCCTCAATTTAGGGTTACTCATGATGTTTAAAATAACCATATAAAATAATACAATCCTTAGTTATAAGTCCACATAGAACACTTTGAAAATATTTCACAATAGATTATATATTTTTATTTTATTTTCTTTACACATGGTTGACTTTCCATGCTAAAATTTAGCAAGATTAAGTTCTGTGTCCATTTCAACTTTGTGTGATGTTTTTGGCTGGTTATGTACAATAAATTTAAAAAAGGAAGCATCAGGAGTCATTCCCTGGCCTACATTAATTGAATTTCTAATGATCTATTTTTCCTTTTCCTTTTCCATTTCCTCTTTTCTTTTATTATTATTTTTTTCTTTATTCTCTTTTTATTTTTTTTTTAAATATTCCTTTTCTTTCTCTTTCTCATTCTCTTTTTTTTTTCCTTTGATAGAAGTGTTTCTTTCAACATAGTTTCTCTTCATAGAAAGATGGCATTGAACACTAACACTCTTGCCTGAATGTAGATCACTACATACAGGTACATGGTCCAATCACACTGGGAAGGCTAGACTGCAGGGAAATGCTATGGATAGAGAAGGGGAAGTCTCTTAATTTTCTAGTCCAAAAGGCAATCAGAACTTCCTGTGTTGTGGTACACACAGATCAGTGTTTTCTTCATTGTTTCTCTGTTTGAATAGGAGGCAAGTAGTATCTTTTCAGAAATATATCAATTCTAGTAATGTTGTTCCCATAATTAAATGATACTACCTAAAACTGACACCTCATTTCTTGTCTGGATCCAACTCCAAACACGGGTCTTGTTATGTCTTTTTTATGGTAAAATAAAGTGTTGTTTGCTATCAGAAATCCTTACACATATAGACACTTCAAATTGGTAACCAAGAAACTTCTCTTTCTCAATTTCTCCTTGGCTAATTCAAGGAGACTGAGCTTCTCTAGTTTATCACTACAAGCCATACTTTCCAGATCCTAGAGTCAGCCTTGTCTTTTCAGAAAGCTCTCCAATTTGGTTTTACCTGTAAAGAAAACTTTTCTTTCTGTGGAGATGGGGCTGTCTGCTGTTCCCTCAGCTATGAAGTGCAAAGCTCCTTTTCCAAGCACTTGCATTCCAAAAATGGTTACCTCAGTGTGTCATTAATATTTATGTGCTGAATGGTAGCCTTTAGTCTAATCATCCACAGAGCACATTCACTGATCAAATTTCCATCAATGTGGATTTTTTAAGCTGAAAATTACAGAGAATGAAATGATAGAAGTATAGCAATATACTAGAGCAATACGTAGCACAACATACGTGCCATGTGGTAGCTGATTATAGTCAGTAAACTGATTCTCTCATTTATTTTAGCTTCTGAACTGGTTAGCTGCATTCATTTTACGTAGTTTATTTTGGCATTAAAACTGATGTGAAGAGTCATTATTCATTTTCTACAAAAGCAGGATGAGCGAGAAGTTGAGAAGGGAACAGTCATGGTCACTGATTCAAAAAGGCCATTTGGCAACATTTTCTTTAATGTTATCAATGTGACATTTAGAGCCGGATTTTCTAAATTTGGCCTCCTGGGTACGGCCACAAAATATGCACGCAAAAGCCCTTCTGCATGCTAGAAGGTAGCTGCGCTGACAGCACACATCCTTAGGTATGTAAAATGGCATAGAATAGAACTAAATCCAATATAAAGAACTGAGCTAGAACTGAAAAAGAATTAAAAACTGAGAGGTTGGGTGGATAGTGTGCAATTTTTACTAATAATCTTAATCTTTTAAAGTAATAATTAGTTTTGAGGCTACTGCCTTATTCTGAAAGGACTGACATCGATATTTTATATACATGCCATACATGCTTTGATTTTTATTTATTACTATTCTAAAGCCTACTTTCTTCTTCAGAATCCAAGATGGATTTGACAGAATTTCTTATATTTCCTTTAAATCACTCCCTACCTAATAGGTCTCATAGAAGTAGCTTTATGTTCCTGCATGTATCTAAACAGCATTATATTCAACACTTCAATATAAGTTTTCTGTGGTAAGGAAGAGGCATTTCTTATCTACAGCTGCTTAGCACCAGTAGTCTGGGAGCTCTTCCTGACACAAAGCACATAACAGTGAAGCCAATGAATTTTTGAAATGCATTGGAAAAGTGATGAAAAAAGAATGAGAAGTGTTCAAAGGAAGGGAATTGAAGTCAAAGTCGTCAACTTTTTTAACTAAGGTTGACACTGACACTGGCTTTTCACTCATTCAGTCACAGCTCAGGAGGGTAGAGGTGATTTTTCTTGAAAGACTTGTATGAGATAAGAAGCCACTCAATCTATGTGCAGCACTTCCAGCTCCAGGGTGCAAACCATTTGAACCATTGCTACTCTCATTTCTCTTGTACTAGATGAGCAGAACATTCAGTGTCCAAGAAGATGCCAAAAACTTGTGAAAGGCAGGCACTTGCCAAAAAAAAAAAAAGACCCAAACCCTTATACTCAATGTTCCCTTTTTATTTGTTTTTCAATTTTGCATATGAAGATTTCAGAGTATCATAGAACCACAGAATGGTTTGAGTTGGAAGGAAACTTAAAGCTTATCTAGTTACAACCTCCTGCCACGGGCAGAGACACCTTCCACTAGACCAGGTAGCTCAAAGCCCCATCCAACCTGGCCTTGAACACTTTCATTTCTATCCTGCCTTTTGCCCT
>NW_009928885.1:69446-78739 GCF_000696875.1 Nestor notabilis
CTTCCGATTTTTCAAAACAAGTGAGCTGTGACAGGCCCTGCTGAAAGACTTCTTTCTACACCATCTGAACACAGTGAAGATTAATTTTTACTGAGACGTTCTTTGGTCAAACTACTGCCTGCAGGGACCTTTCCAGAATACATACTTCAGTGGTATTAGGGAGACATTATCCATGCTGCCTTCACAGATTAACAGAGAAAGCTGGCCTTCAGATTCTGTCCTCCCTTTGCATCCTTCCCATCCCACCCCCATACTCTTTCAGAGCTTTCCCTCAGTGTCAGGGCAAGACAACCCAGCCGTTGACCTATATTTTACTGGTTCTTCCCTAGGTAACATTCCTGTGCTTGGCAAAAATGGGAAGGCACAGCTCATGGAACACATAAGCTCTGCCAGGAATGCGCCGTCAGGAGAGTTTCTTCCAGCTAAAACATAGAAGAATTTAACATACAACAAACTGGATACATTCATTTTCAAATATTGTTTATCAGAGAGTCTAAAATCTCCTGCACCTAATCCAGTGCATGCCCTACATTGAACCATAGGTTAAGACTACTAATCCCTTCATTATGTATTTGTATATCGAAGGCTCCAATCAGTCTTGCCTCTGTTTGTTAAAATAATAATGTGAGGATAGCTATGTTTTGCATAAGCAAGCATTTTTCTTTTTGTAATCCATTGAGTTCAGGCTGTAACCTAATCATATTGAAGATCTTACATTGTTCATAGTCAGAACTTTTGGACTTGAGGATCTTAAAGGTCTTTTCCAACCTTGCTGATTCTGTGATTCTATGATTGTATGATTCTATAATTTTCAAGTTTGCAACCTAAAAGTTGGTTCTTCAAATATAAGTTTAAGGTTTCTAAACCTACTGCCTGCTTTTAGAGCCACTGAATTATTCAATCCTAGTGCAATTTACAGGTCTTTGGTAGCTTTGTTAAAAAAAATATACATCTAAGCACCTTGTTCACTACACACAGAGAACTGACTACAGCCTCAAGGCTTGGAAGACTTCATGGAGTGACTCCAGTCTTCATCAACTTTGTATCACAGAATCAATAGTATCCTTTCTGTATTTAACAGTAAGCAATGAGAGTTTATTGGTATTCTATATACAATATAACGGGATCCCAGCTTGCACCAGCTATTAATGGTGGGCCTCCTTTCAGATACCTATTTGTTCATGTAAAAAGGGAATCATGCCAGTTAGAATTTTTCCATCTGACAGATTTCAATCCTTTCTTTTGATTTTTTTTTTTTGTTTTGTTTTCTTCTGAAAACTTGTTAGAAAATCCTTGCTCTGAGGTTATGTAAAGAGCTGCTCTTTATGTGCTGGAGTTTTCATAGTAATGATAAAAAGTTACATGTACACTCACCAAATAACTGAAGGAGAAAAAAAAAAGAAAGAGCTTCTTGAGGTTTCAAGCAGAACGACTTAATTTTTTTGTTTTAATCTTATTTCATTCCTGGTATTGTGTCCCCGGTATAGTGTTAAAACAGAGCGAGAAGAAAACTTGCTACTCTTAAATGCAGGAAAAGAACATGTGTTTTACAGGTCCTTTATCTGAATTAAATTCATATGTTTCTGTAAATGCTGAGGTAGTCATAACTTCAGCTTGGACTTGGCATGTCATCCATCTTTTTCCTCCTTGCTTTTTGGAACTTGACTTCATTAAGGATAACATTTCCATGCACTAATATATAACACAACATACAAAATCACCAAGGTAGCTGAAAGGAAGAGGATTTCTATTCTCTTCAGAATCTCTATTCTCACCAGAACTGCTGGTATAAAATGGCCTTTTATGCAAGTGTGCAAACTCGGACATTGGTATGTTTTGGAGTGGGCTTAGTGTCCTCTGCACAATGAAGAGCTACTGCTGCTGCATGCTAGAGCAAGTGATGGGTAATGCTAACCTGCTTTACCCATAGGAAAGAGAAAAATACAGAGTTTAAGAAGCCAGGAGAAAAAGTGAAAGGAAGGAAACCACATAACTTCTTAATTTTACTTGAAAAAAAGAGAACAGTGACCTAGTCTGCAGTACTTCATGCAAAAGGAAATCCACTGTTGCTTTTCTTATCATAATCTTTTTTATCAGGAGAGATATAAAAGCAAGTTAGATAAGCAGATTCCAAAATGTCACTCTAAAACCAATGTAAGGACTTCCAAAGAACGCTACAGAATAGGCCTTTCTGTCAGCTGTAACCCACAAATGTCTGGCAGTTTGCTTGAGCTAACATTTGGGGAGTAAAAGTGGTAAATAAATTAAGCAATCATAACCAACAGCAAAGCAACTCCTATATAATTAATAAGCATTTTATCAAGCTCAGGAGAAAATCTAAAAGGAAAATAAGTAATAATGTGCTGAATAGCTAGAAATCTTATCTTGTTTACCCTGTGAGTTTTTCCAGGCAGCATGTGTCTTGTATGATGTCTCTTATATAGTGCCAAGCAAACTGTTGGCAATTTCACAACTAACAATACTATTAAGCTGAACTAAAGATTTTCATAGATATGATGTTTTGTTTACAGTAATGGCCTCTTTAGCAAACAAAGGCCAGGCTGGTAATCAATAAAAACAGACAATTTCATCCTCACATACCCATTTGGTCTTGATTTATAAGTAGTCTGACTTATACAAGAAATTGTGGGCAAATCAGTAGAATCACTAAGATCAGGACTAGTGGCTGTAACAGCACAATTTTCCTCAGGTTAGGAAGCAGAATAACTGTATTTTTTAGAAAAGGACAGTCCAGAGAAGAAATTATTTGTGCTTCATGGCTTCTTATGAGGGGGTCATGATGTTGGTTTAGCCACAAGACACTCAGTTTAGGGTATTTCAATCACTAGCTTTAGTAATTACTTTTGCTACCATTAAATGCACAGTTGCTACACAGGAGACCTGCTTTTAAGATAATATTCTGCTCAGCAGCAGGGAATTTGATGTGGTGTAGAACCCTCGTGGTACGAAGAGGATCAGTATGTGCATTTCCACTAGCAAGGTGTGTTTCAACTTACCCTGATTGATTACCTGTATATTTTCACAGGGAGGAAGGGGAAAAGTGCCATGAGGTTATCTCAGATCCTATGGATCTGCCCATGGGCTACAATTCAAACTTTGATTTGTTGGTAAAGGACATTTAGGCAGGGTTCTTTTGCTTCTTTGGGCTCTCTTCTAATGTTTGATCAATTACGTGATCCATGAAGCTTTGAGAAATATATATGAGTGGATCAATTGAAATCCAATAAATTTAAGATTTGTTCTAACACTGATCTGCTACAGCAGGCATTTCAGTTGAAACTAGAAACATGATATATATGCTACAGTTTAGATGATTACCATGGGTTTCAATACGGATATTAATGGAGTGTTTAAGAGGGACGGGACTGATATATAGGAAAGGGTATATTCATGCAATATATATATATATGCAAGAGCATAATCTTCAGGTGCATGTACTGCTACTCAAATGCTGCCCTGCTCTGAATCTCAAAACTTAATTCCAATAGGTTTGTGCTCTGTCAGCTTCCTAATTTCTGCTGAGATGCACTAAAACCCACACCAACATACTGTTCTTCCGATGAACTGTTCTCTCGTTCACCTCACCTCAGAACTTACATGTCTAGATCAAACTTCATAGAAGAGCAGCTAAAGAGTGGCTGACAGTTACTGCTTTACAAATACAAATTTACAGCCTTCACCCAGGATGTAGAAACTTCTTACCCTCCCCTACATCAGACAGGGTTAGGATTTGAGCACTGCCCTCCAGCATCCTAGGAGAAGGGCTGTAGGCTCTTAGCTGACTCCAGAAGCTGTTCATGACTTGAAGACCCACAAGACAGTACCAGCTGCCTAACTATGGTTGCTAGACACAAATTGCCTGCCTGCTTTTTCCTCTCAGGCTCCTCCTTCATGCCTCCTTGCTCAGTATGTTAGACTCTGTTACACCTATTTTTAGGCTATTTGATGTTCCTTTCATATTGTACAGCTGTGATATCTCATAACTGTCATGTCCAGTATAGGAGAAATAATTCCCTTATGCTTTCTTGTACCTAAATTGCCATTCAAGATTTACCCCCAAATTGACAAAACTATTCAGAAACTGAATGTCAATAGCAATTCCTCAACAGGTAAAGAAACAGGGAATGCAGTGGCAAAACCATGTTCATACTGAATTTGGATGAATTTTGGTTTCACTGTGAATTGCAGGCCCAATCTCTTACCAATGGAAGAATACATGAAAAAGTGTGTGTCAAAAGTGGCATCAGATTGTCTCTGAGATTAAGTGTTACTTAACTTTAATAACCTTAGCCTGCTTCTGTCTTGATAACTAATAAATTATTCTTTGATTTACACAGCTACAGATTAAAACAGTACATTTGGAGTGACTAGAATGTCACAGTCATGGTCAATAGAGAAGCAGATTGTCAAGCACGAACACGACTCACAAGCCATTGATTGTATCCCTGATTCAACACTCACACTCTAAACCTGGTCAATTCACTTGTTCTGTTTTCTTTTGGAAAACCAAAGAAAACCTTTGAATGACTCATTCACCTTGTTAGAATGGAATGAAACGCTGAAACACAAGTAAGATATTACTTGTAAATGTTAACTACTGCAGAAATTTCCACTTCATTTCCTTGTTCTGTAATTTCTTACAATGGAAAACATGGAATTAAAGGCACTTCAAAGCTATTATGCATGCCGTGTCAAATAAGAAGGCAAATTTATCAATGATGATGTTTTCCGATCAGTTTCAACAAACAGCATGGCACAGAGACACAAATATCCAAACTTTCCCTGTTGTATTTTCCAGAGAAAATTGCAGACAATTTTCAATGGGCATAAAAAGATCAAAAGCCAAAGTTAACTGAAAAAAATATATATAAAACTTTCTTTTTTCTCTTTCATTACATAATTTTCAACTGGAGCGTGGTAACTTTAGATTGAGCAATGTCAGGAGCTAAATACCACTAAATATGTCCCAAACCAACAGAATAAAGATTTTCAGAGACAAATACTTAAAATCTGTATCAGACCTCATTTGTCTTGCAGAGAAAATGGCTTCACTGATTGTGGAATCAGTGGTTTACATGTGTAGCAAGCTGTACACAGCCAGAGAGCACTGAGACATCATCTTACCCAATGCATGGACAAACTTGTACCTCAGGAACTGGCTCCATAGGACTGCTTCAATACCCAGAAGTCTTGTAATATACTGTTGAAGGACATACTGTAAGCAGAAAATGCATGTCCTCATTAAAAATCATCCTAAGCAAAGTTTTTTAAAAGAAGTACTGGTATTCTAAAGTCAGTTAATCCTGTCAATGTAAATATTCAGGAAATCCAAATACTATGTAAGGAACCTAAAATAATGCCTGAGGATTTACATTTCATTTGTTTGAATACTAGAGATTTGGAAGAAAATGAAGTAGAATAATGACACCCTTGAGATTACAGATGGGGATTGCTCCCTTTTGAAAAATGCATAACTGCATAGAAGTGGAATGAAAGGGTGTTAAATTGGAAAAGCCACAAAGGAGTCTTGGCTTTAAGGAGCATGATTATCTGTGCTGACAGATCAGGAGCACTGTTTTCCAGCAAGTAAGTGGCAGAGGCAGCCTGCATGAAGAAGAATGCACCCAGGCAAAATCAGTTAACCATCATTTTGAATTCAATGATATGCTGAGTTAAACCCCCACCCCCCAAATCCCCCAAAACCAAACCAAATGGATTTGGATTAAAGTATGCAAAAATCAGATCTTTAGCTGCTCTAAATCTATGAATTTGGTGAAGATCTTCCAGCTTTCACCAGCTGAGGATGTGACCCATAATGACCAGACTAGAATCAACTGGCCTTTTATACCAGGGATTGAATTTTCAGGTGGTAGAAAAACAAGAATGATAAAGTAATCCATTCTTTTTTTCCCCTTTGTTTGCTCTTCATGGGAGGCTCTGACTGCCACACAATTTGAAGCATTATTAAAGATCTCTAATGACCTTGCATTTCTCTGCAAGAGAGATGAAAACAAAGCTGCAATGTAAACTCTTTGGGTTCTGTGACATTGTGTATACAGTAAATACACACTATGTGGTAGAATTCCCATACAATAATTTTTTAGGTTTTGGGGGTTTATGGCTCATAATACTGGTTGTCTTCTGATTCAACTGGGGTTATACAGGAAAACAAGAATCTGGCCTAAGACACAAGTCGATGACAATTTTCCATGGACCTAAAGAACAGGCAGATCAAACCTGAAGTATGTTTCTTCTCAGGGAATCAGATTAGATACTGTAGATAAGCACAGTCTTCACTGCTCAGAATACATACAGGACTGAACCAGTTTATGCAAGTTTATTGTGTTTGTAGAGAACTTTTCAGCAAATCCCCAGTAAAAACATGAAGCTACCTACCCTATATTGTATTGAATTTTTCCCTCTCATCATATTATATATTGCGTATGAGTTTGAAGTCCCTTTTATTTCTTCCCTATCTTCCATGCACTGCTTTGCTTCCTGCCTTTCCCTGCATTTCCAGAACTAGTTATTCATGTTGGTATGGCTGGAATTCAGTGACTTCCATAAGCATAGAGTTAAACAAATATATTCGAGCTTCCTCTTCATTCTGTGGCTGGTGAAACATCACAGGGTATGTGATAAGTTATCCAGTTTACACGTGCGGAAAATACCCACCCACATTCAGGAAGCAGAATAAGCACTGGACTGAGAGACTTAAGCATTTCCATGAGGTATGCCCAGAGATGTTCTACCCCAAGGGGGATGAGACTCCAAAGGCCTTGCCAATGTGGCTGTCTTAGCCCATCAGACTCTGAGACACGCTTCAGCACTAACTGTGATAAATTTTGAAGCTGTTTCACATCTCCATGTTGCTTTTGCTACCATTCTGATGACTGCTGCCCAGAAAAATGGATTAGGTGGAAATAAAGTCTATACAGCAGCAAAAGAGACAGAGGGTCAGAGTACTTGAGAAAAGAATGTTGATTATTTACCACTTCTCGTGATGTTCTGGTTCTTAAATAACTGCTCTGCAGTTTCAGCTTCTGAGAGCTGAGGCATTTGAACACCTTGCAAGGTTTCATCTCTAGACCTTTATTTTAAGATTGCTTTTTCGGTTATTGTGCTATCCGTATCTATCTTACTGTCCTATTTATGGACTGAGGTAGAAACTTTGCCTCCATTGTTCAGGGGGCCTCTAAGGAACTGTGCTTCTCTCGTGCTGTCATCAGTTTTGTCTGAACTAAAGCCGTAGTATCCTTCATGTCCAGGCTACAGTTTATGAAGGACCTTCCCAGAAAGAGGATACCTACCTAGTGGCAAATCTCCATTTACAGGGAATTTTGAGGAGCTGTTGTTACTACTGTATTAGAAGCCATTTAAATCTAAGACTTCAGAATGTAATTAAAGAAAAAAGAAAGTTTTAAAACTACTTTTTCTCTCAGGAAATTTGTTCTACATGTTAAGCTCTTCAGTTTATATCCTGAGCTTTTGATAAAAAATAGCTAACAGTAATTCTGGTATCACCAAGCACTGCAAATAAACTTCTTGATAAACTGTCTAAAGGTATATTGGTTCCTATTGTCTGTGCCCCATAACAGAAAGCTATGACCACTTCTCTCAGCTTTTGGCTTTCCCCATCATTTATAAACTTCAGTCTTAATACTGATGCAACCATCAAAAGAGAACTTCATTCTTGAATGTTAAGTTTTCCTTGAAGAATGTGCTGAGAGTTAGAAAGCTGACAACATACAAGTACAAAGAGCACCTTCCTCCTTAACAATTCTTTTCCTGGGTTACTTGAGGACAAATATGCATATTTTCTTTCCACAGATATGTTTATGCATTTTAGAACAAAAAGTCAGTGCTTTTTTAAATTCAGTGCTTTTTTATTCCTAGTAAAAAAGAATGAAATCATTTGAAGGGCCAAATTCTGCCTTTACTTATGTTAGAAATCATTTTGCCAGTTGGCTGCTTCAGATCAGAGGAATCTTTATTATAATAGCAATGATCTAACACTCAATAAAATACAGATATGTACCATAACTTCCCAGCTTGCGGGATAGTGCCCACAGTGAAAGGCACAAGTAAGAGTCACTTCAAGTTGATAGAAGGATTTATCCCTGAGGTGAGTTGAAGTGGGGTGCTTTAAGCACAGTACGAATGTGCTGTGTTATTTCAGAGTCCCACAGGTTTGGGCAGGTACACAATCTTGTTTTCTTTTTTAACCGATGTTTAAAAGTCTCAGTTGAGACATGGGTAAATAAGAAAAGATAGACATTTCATTTCAAACTGAAATGACACCACACACTTGGCTTTTGACATGGGTCATGGCTGTAAAAGGTTTTATTAAACAATCAGAGGTCCCAAGTGCAAACCTAACCTCTCTGCCTCCGCTTTCCCCTCCACAACAGGAGAAGGGGTTTTAGTAAGCTATTAAGTTATGCTTGGAACTAACGTTACCATTTTCAGTACTGGCTTTCTTGGAAGCCTGAAAAATACTGTATGTCAAGTTATGCTGTGGCAAACTGCCACCCTTTTCAAGTGACAGGAGTACCTCCTATTCTGCTCTCAATCAGCTTTCCACATTGACTGCTGCTAAACTCCATATGGAATAGACATTGTACAGCTAAAATTATCTTGTGGGTTCTGGATTACAATAATGTGTAAGTGATTAAATACATTATTAGTGTGTTTAGCTGTGCAATTTTCTCCTAATTTAAGGAGCCCATAATTAATTTAAGACCCTAACATATGTGCAAGTCACTTAACCTCTCTGTGCTTTAGCTTTTGAGTTGTACCATGGGGATCAAAATGGTTTCCTACCAGCATATACATGTTAAATTGTCAGGTTCTCAAATACCAAAAGACTGGAAGTCATATGAGTTTCTAAGAGACTGAGGTCAAATTCTAATGCATGCAGAAATTGCTGGAGCTTTCAGCAATGTGCCCTACTCTTCCTCTTTCCAAACACCATTCCACAGCACGTGTACCTCTGCTCATGTTCACAGGTCACCTGACAGTTACAAATCAAAGGTTATTTTCTTAGAGATGAGGTGAAAAGAATTTTCAGGGGAACAGAAGATGGTGTTGGTACTTCTTTTAAATCCTGCAGAGTCCAAGACACACAATCTACAGTTGTCTTCATGCCAAGAAATAGAATCAGAATCCTAGAATCATAGAATGGTTTGGGGGAGAAGGGACATTAAAGCCCATCTAGTTCCAACCCCCTGCCATGGGCAGGGACACCTTCCACTAGAGCAGGTTGCTCCAAG
>NW_009928885.1:78938-79508 GCF_000696875.1 Nestor notabilis
AGCCCCTTTAGGCACTGGAGCTGCTCTAAGGTCTCCCCTTCAGGAGCCTTCTCTTCTCCAGCTGACCCATCCCAGCTCTCTCAGCCTGGCTCCAGAGCAGAGCTGCTCCACCCCTCGCAGCACCTCCATAGGTGGCCTCCTCCAGACTCGCTCCAGCAGCTCCACATCCCTCTTGTGCTGCTGCCCCAGAGCTGGATCAGGACTGCAGAGGGGGCTCCCCAGAGCACAACAGAGGGGGAGAATCCCCTCCCTCGACCTGCTGCTCATGCTCTGGGGATGCAGCCCAGCACATGGGGGGTTCTGGGCTCAAGCACACACTGAAGCTGGGTCATGGAGAGCTTCTCCTCACCCAACACCCCCAAGTCCCTCACCTCAGAGCCACTTCATCCAGTCTCCTCCATCACAAAAGGCCACCGGATTTGTTAGGCAGGGTTTTCCCTTAGCGAAGTCATGTTGGATGGCACCAATTAGCCCCTTACTGTCCATGTGCCTTAGCAGAGTTTCCAGGAGGATCTGCTCCATGCTCTTGCTGGGCACTGAGATAAGACTGACTGGCCTGTAGTTCCCCCG
>NW_009928885.1:79590-95547 GCF_000696875.1 Nestor notabilis
GCAAATGTGATGGATAATGTACCAGCCATTTCATCTGCCAGTTCCTTCAGCACCCACGGATGCATCTCATCAGCTCCCAGACTTGTGCACCTTCAGGTTCCTTAGATGGTCTCGAACCTGATCATCTCCTACAGCAGGTTCTTCATTCTCCCAGTCTCAAAGACAGCCCCTGCTATCGCCTTCTGTGACTTGGGCAGCGTGGCTGGAGCTCTTGCCAGTGAAGATCAAAGCAAAAAAGTCACTGAGTGCCTCGGCATCTCCATGTCCCAGGTGACCAGGTCTAACGTTTCCCTTTTTCTTCTGGAGAGGCCACACATTTTCATTTTTCTTCCTTTTATCCCTATGCATCTACAGAAGCTTTTCTTGTTGCCCTTGACGTCTCTATCCAGATTTAATTCTGTCAGAACTTTAGCTTTTCTAACCTGATCCCTGGTATTTAATTTGGGCCCCCGATGAACCTGATTTACTGGCTGGAGTGGCTGGAATTCCTTTGTGCTGCTCGTTGGGTGCTCCCTTGCTGACCTGCAACCCCATCTCCAGGCTCCGGGCACCTCCTGCTGGCACCAGCAACAAATTGGTAGGAGGAGGATGGCTTGAGGTTCTTTTTCCCCAGCAACTTTAGTTTAAAGCCCTCTTCACCAGCTTGGCAAGCTTGTGCCTGAAGATGCTCTTCCTCTTCTCTGAGAGGTGGACCCAATCATCCCCAAGCAGACCATGTTTCTCAAAGTGAGTCCCAGGGTCAAAGTAGCCGAAGCCCTGGCAGTGGCACCAGTGCTATTCATTGATTCACCAGATTCGATTGGCCCTTTCCAACCCCTTCCCTTTGACTGGGAGGACTGATGAGAAAATTACCTGCACTCCAGAGTCCTTTACCATTGCTCCCAGGGCTCTGTCAACCTTCCTGATAGTTCTCAGACTGCTCCTGGTGGTGCCCACATGAAACAACAGCAGTGGATAATTGTGGAATGTATGAGGCTTGGTGGTCTCTCAGTGGCATCCCTGATATGAGCCTCTAGTAGGCAACACACCTCTCTAGACAGCAGACAGGGCCAGCAAATGAGTGCTATGGGTGAAGTCAGTTACTCTACTTTTCAAAACATAGTGGTCCTAGTCTTTTGGGTAAAGAACATTGTGTTCTGAATAACAGTGAGCTATTCAAGTGCTTCAGTAGCAAAGCTGAAAAGCCTTTAGCTGTGAATTAAAAGAAATATCTGATCATGGTTTACTGTGGTTGATAAAAATGCCTTTGAGACATCTAAATTGCTTGCGTATTTATTTCAAGGTAAAGTTGGGACAGTACAATTTCTAAGAAATTGTGGTGACTGTGGACTTAAAATATGCCTTTTGTCATACAGCATTTAGTTAAAGTACAATCTGATTAGGGTGTAATTTGAGCCAGCAAAGATTTGCTTTGTTATTCCACAACATAGAACATTGAAAGGGTCATACTTTAGGTAGTTAGCAACTTGGATAAGCCAGAATTCAAGATGAATTTTACTTGTCTAACCTTCCCCAGTGCTACCAACTTGATATTGCTAATGTATTTCTCTATTGTTAGCTGAAAATTCAAGTAAACTGGACAAGTCATCTTCACCTAGTTAATAAAATTTGAGACAAGTGTATATACAGGCTATTGGAATTGAGTTTTGACAGTAGTGGTCACTGCCATGAAGTCAGAGGAACAACGAATCAAAAATGTATTGTAATTTGGTGTACATAGAACTGGGCAAAAGGGATCAAATACATATATGAATCTAGGCCATGTTTAGCCATAGTTCAGTTGTGAACAGAAGGAAAGTACAGCATAGAACTTGAGAGAAGAAAACATTGAAAAAGTTAAAAAAAAGGAGTTCTCCAAAAGTTAAAATGTTGACTGGTTTTTAATCCTACTTTTTTTTTAAATCAGAGTGGTAGAAAAGAGCATTTAAATCTGAAAATGCAGTCTGAATAAAATGTAAGAATTTTGTATTTTTCCATCTACCCCAAGTTTTTGGGAAAAAAAATACTTTGGTCGAATACCAGCTACCAGCCTCACTCCTTTTCTGTGCCTTTCTTCATCCAACCTCCAGGTTGGCAATCACTGCACACCTGATCTTGCTAATCTCTTAGACAATAAAGTACATGTGCCTTTCTCAGCAATTCTCTTTTGGGTTAGAATATTCATTTGGGGGGCTTGAGTGTGTCAAATGAATACTGACAATCCTCAAGCATAGTACAGCTAGGGTTGCAAACACTGAGTAGGACTTACTCTATCTCTGCATGTGTCTCAACCTGATGAGAAGGAAGTGAAGGGAATGTTGCCAGGTTACCAGTGTTAGACCAGTGGATTGTTGTGAGCTTTGGCTCCTTTCCAGCCGCTCAGGACAGAGCATATGGTGGAAGATAAATGTGTGTGAAGCACAACCTGGCTGATTTAACTTGTTTATTTACACTGCATTCAGTAACCCTTGAACAGAGCTGGTCACAAATTGCATAGACAAACCTTCTTCAGGAATCCCAGACCAAACAAATTCCTGCACCCCAGAGAGCAAAATGAGTTATTGAGATGAAAGGAGAAAAAATCTGCTGATGTTTGCTGTAACTGCCTATAAGTATCCTATGTTGCATGCCCTGGAATGCTGCAGGACCATGTATGACAATACCCATCTGAGGGCTCTTTCGTAATACCAACATGGCAGATGTTGAATCACTAAGCCAGTATATGAAAGAAAAGAGGAATCAGTAAGGTGTTTCCTTGAATTCTAATACATTATTTGTGGAAAATGGGAAGGAAGCTTGCAACAGCAAGAATTGTGAGAAGAGTGAAAATAGGAAGACTCTGTCTATAAGTATCTAAAAATAATGAATTGCTTTTAAAATGTTTGTTATTTTGAGAGGGCCAGTTCTGTAAAAATAGCTTGGTGACCACAAAATTGACTTCTTTTCCTTGCTCTGTTTTTCCCTGACCTGAGAGAGTCCCCACACACTATATTATAAGGTTTTATTTATAAGTATTACATTTATAAATGATTTTGTATTAAATATAGTGTTAGATATTGTGGAGTAGAACTTGTCTCTCACCCATTTCTGTAAGTTGAAAGAGCTGGTAGTAACATCCCTTGGTTATTGATTAATCCTTTGCAAACTTCTTTGTGATGAGGCACTAATATAACTTTTACTTGTTCATTCCGGTTCATTTGCAGAATTAACTGTGTCTACAGATAAAAGATTTAAGGTACATAGAGAATAAAACAGGAATGTCATCAGTTCTGCTTAACCCAAGAAGGTTCTTGGTGATAAGCGTATCAAATTTTGCCTTTTCCTCTGAAGATGTTTAGCATTCATCTAGACATCAGTTTCTATTTTCATCATCACCCTCTTCATAGATAATAAATAGGCATATTGATTTCCCTCCAACTTTCCCTCAGTGCCTTGCAAACCTCCAAGGGCTCCTTGGGCTTTGCTAATTCTCTTGTAAATACAAGATCTAGATGGCTCCCTGAGCCTCTAACCATGTCTAAATCTCCAACTCTTCACCTATCTCCCTGATTCAGCCACAACTGCAAACTACCATTCTTGTAGCTGAAGTAGTCCTTCACAAATAAAAGAAAACTTGGAAGCAGAGTGGGGTGAATTTATTTCTTGGTTAGCCAGGCCACTGTGAGGGGTGTAAAATACTGACTCCTCCCGTCTTTGTTTTGTCCTGGCTTTTGGAGCAAGCTTCCACGCCCAGTGTTACTGGTCAGTGTTGGGACTTGACCTTAGAGACTTGGCAGCCTGTAACAGATGATCATAGCATGGCCTCAGGATGTAAAAATTTGACCTCAGAGCAAAAGAATCAATTTTTGAATGTCTTTTGGGCGCCAATAGACTCCTTACAACAAAGGACTGATATCTGTAGTAATATTGAGCTGAATTCTTGAGAGAATTTGGTTTATTTCATTTTCACAACCTTTTGGTTTAATTCATTTTCTTCTTTGGTTTCATTAATTTTCTTCATTTGGTCAGTGACAAAAAAACCCAACAAACTAACAAAATGAATCCTTATTCTATAGCAACCTCTAATTCTCTTTTAGTTGAAATGGCAAATGCCTTCCTTTTGGGAACTACTAGACCTGACTTCTATCCACTTTGCAGTACATGCATGGTCTGGCTGATGGCGGAGATGAGACACTCATGAGCCCAGCATGTTCTGTCTTGGAAGAGTGCAAGGGTCTTTATGAATACACTCTAGCATTAACACTGCACACCTGCTATAGGGATAATTCCCCATATGCACAGTTCTCAAACAAAAGCCTGTAAGGTTAGAAGCTCAGGCCCATGTGCAGATGTGAAAGCACATCTGACACTTGGATGAAGCAGAGGAAAGGACAGACACATTCCACATTTAGGTGTGTGAAAAGAAATTAATTAATTTGTCAAGGCTGAGATGCCCTAAAGCATGTGTGATTCCTAGAGGGCTGTGCCAGGCTGCCATCGTGGGGGCTCCTTCCTCCAACAAACACCACTTCCATGAGGTCACAGCTTTCTTAGTCCAATAAGCAAAATTCATGCCATGATTCACCAATCTATCATTCTCAGATGGAAATATTTCTAGGAACTTTCTGTGCCTGGGGTATTAGATATCTCGCTAGTGGCCTATCTGTATTTGCAGCTGACAATAACTGTTGTTTCCAAAGCAATTGCTACATTTCTTTCTTTACACAACATGCTTCCAGATGATTGGAAGCTAGTGTGAAGGCAAGGGAGTGTTATCCATTTTAAAAGCCTTTTGCATGTTTAAAAACAATGACAAAGGATTTCACAGTGTGACTCCAGTGCCCAAATAGTACATGCTGAAACTTTGAAATGAATCTACTTCATATTAGCAGCACCCAAAGGAACCACCAAAAGTCACTAACATGCAAAACATCCAAGACATCAGAGATTAAAAAAAAAGAATGAAAAAAAGAGAAACATTAAAAAAAATCACCAGAGTTTTGCAGATTGGCGAGATTTCTCCAGCAGCTCTAGTGAATTCCATTAATAATAGCAAAAGGCACAAAATTAGTTGTTGTCCGGTGTCCAAAGACATTTGGGTGTTTGCTTGAACAACTGGATGTGGTAAGAGAAATGGGGAGAAGTTGGGTCAGGAACTTGAGTTCCCCCACAAGCTTCTGTGTTGCTGAAGTTGTACACTGTGGGCAATACACACAGCCTGTATGCCCATACTATTCTGACTGTAATTTCGTTGCTCTGTCTAGCACAGTAATATTGAACTTCAGATTAGATTTCAACATACAAATAATTCTGGACAGTGCATCTACTGGGTATGGACAACAGAGGTGGATCTACTTATGTCTAGGTTGTCACAGCATCTAACTATTTGGTGAGAGCTACTAATCCCAGACAGACACTTACATCTCTCAAACTTTACCTAGGAATGAGTGCTAGTATTTAGCAAAAATTCTAAGCTCCAATAGGTATGTTAATTTAAAGCTTGTTGTCACAGCAGATGGATGACTTTCTTACCTTTTCTGAACTATATTTCAGGTAAAAACTGAGGTGGGAACAAAGTATGCAAAAAAATTCCAAATGTTCTTATTTTCACTGGCAGTATTTTGGTAGCAAGAGATATTAATGTTGCAATGAGAGCTTGAGCTTGAGTTAAATTGTCTTAACATGCACAATATCACAATAGATTTGAAAGCTTTTGAAAGAATAAGATGATGCATCAAGGCAAACCAAGAGGTAGGTAGCACAGTTTAAAACAGGACTCAGGTGGTGGATGCACCATCCCTGGAGACATTCCAGGCCAGGCTGGATGCGGTTCTGGGCAACCTGATCTAGTTGAAGTTGTCCTCCTTGTTGCATTGGTTGGACTAGATGACCTTTGGGGGTCCCTTCCAACCCAAACTATTCTATGATTCTATGATTCCATAAACCTGATCCATACATACGTATTTGCATTATTCTGTGCAACTATAGCAAGTATTGCTGCCTACTACCTTTATTTCCAATATTTTTCAATCAATTTTTGAAAGATACCCGTCTTCCAAAACTGGAAACTACAATCTGGCTATTCTGGGGAAAAAGATTAAATTTAGTTTTTCAAAACCCAAGAACTAGAAACTGAAAGTATTGATTGAATCAAGATTTTGCCAACAAATTACACTTGTACCCCCTGCTTAATTTTTCATTAAAATAAGGAGATGTTGTTATAAAGCTGCCATTTTCAGCCAGCACAGTACTCATCTTCTATTTTACCAAAACCTCCATAGGGTACTTCAGGCCAGAGTGAAGTTTTTTACTGAATGCAATGCTGTAGTTAAGTACAGATAGCTGGGGATCTGCATTAGAAAAGATCACTGACATGGAAAGGGCTGACTGGGGAAGTAGGATATGATGTACAAACTCTGTCCCAGCCAGTGGTTGGCATCAGATTCGGGCTTGATTTTCTTTATTTGTTAACAAGAGCATTATTCTGTAGGGTAACTTGCAGCCTTATAGGAGCGAGGAGACTGGAATAAGATTTCCTGGCAGTCCTGCATCCTAACACCTTTCTATGAAACCTCTGCCAAGGCTAAGTTTGTTCTCATGCTGTTGTTTGTAGCTGTGTCTAAACCTACTCCAATATTATTTATAGGGAATAATACCAAAGCAATCTTTTATTCAGCAGCAATTAGTTGTGTTTATGGGAATTCCCCAACAGCCAGGGCCCAAAGGCTCTAGTGTATTGAGCACACAGCCAGAAATTTTCACCAGAGATTTTCAGAGCTACACTTCTGTCATGCTGGAAATTCAAATTTGCCTAGCAGAGTTATTTAAAAACTACATGTAATGAATAATTTACTTTGCTGTTCCAAAGAATCTTGTAACTTTTTGGTTTTGATTTGTAAACCTGGCAATACAATTTTAGACTTTCATGATTTGTGGAAATAAAAGAAATGTATTGTCTGGAAAAAATCATGTTCATAAGATACACCTTAAAAGGTTCATTTCAGTCACAGTGGAAAGACACTAGTACATTGTCTCCAGCTGGTTCACTCATGCAGTTTACTGTCCAATTTACAAAATATGGAAAAGTTTCAGTGGAAACAGATTTCTAGGAAGACTTTTTTTTTCCCCCTAATGGTAAATTGCTTTACCAGCTTTTGGTCAGATTCAGAGCTGGTACAGGCAGGGGTATTTCTGCCTAAAAGCTCTTACCTAGCAGGTCTCTGACAGTTTTAGTCCTGAACAGTATTCACACTGCCTGGAGAGAACAAGAAGCTGAGCAGATGACCTCCTAACTGAAAGTTTCATGCCTCCATTTAAATGCATTGCTATAATCTGCCAGCAAAGCAGTTTTATTCTAATACACACATGAAGCCAAATCATGGCCTACATCATGTTGTTACACAGGAATGCTGACAGAGAAGAGAAATCTTTGTGAAACCTTCCTATTTCTTTGCAGAAGATATGAAGAGCTAAGTAAGGTGATGCATTCAGACCACTTCTTTCCTCACTGTACCACAAGCATAAGTGGGAGAGAGGAACAGGCAGTGACTAGACCCTCTGCTTCACCACGTATGTTCTTCCCAATACTATGATCTCTTCCCATAATAATCAACAAGCAGAACATGAGAGAAGGTCATAGTGCATATTTTGCAGCACAAGGATACACCCAAAAGATGTACCAGTGTATGAGTTCACTGGTACTTGCCTGTAGTCCTAGTGCCCAATCTCCCAGACACATTCCTTAGGGCATTATCTGTGTCACAGAAAAACTCCATCTTTCTCCAAACCTGTTCAATGAGAACCTGAAGTACAACCCTAAATACGGAAATTCAGGAGACCATTTTGAGAAACAATTCCCACTCTGCTCTGTTAGTTAGAAAGAGAACTGTGAAGTGAGAAGTCTAGGACACTTCCCACATAGCAACAGTTCAGTCAAGTATGCGTGTAACTTACTAGAAAGCAAGAGAATGTATGATTTAATATGTTGACTTTTTAAGTCAATTGACTGAAAACAAAAATTCTGCCGTGCATTTGAACTAACAGGCAAATAAAACCACAACACAGAATCTACATCTACCACCAAAAAGGAATTTATAAAAATCTTTGGTGGTTTACTTGCACCTCCACCGCTTTCTGGAATGATGGCAATTATCCTGTGGATCATCTGACTCCATTTAATACTGTTATATTCCATATATTATTGCATCTCTGACCTCAGCTGTCATGACATCACAGACCATCAGTCAGAAGACCCACATATTTGTCCATGAGGTAATTCAGCATGGATTTATGCTAGATATTAATGATTTTCAAACAAAGAAAGACTTATTAGCATTTCACAATCATCTTTAAAGGTTAGAAAGTGATATGTAGAACACACAGATTCTTCTAGTTCAGAATAATTATCTGTGGCTTCTTATATTGTCAGTCAGTGCAAGGTTGTTATAAAAACCAGCAGGAGGGCATATTCGCGCATAACATTGCATTGCACACATGCAAGAAAAAAAAGGTTGTTTAAGCCTGGAGAGCAAAGAAGGCTCAGAGAATAGGAGATTCTTGAAATCAGATTATCTACACAACACTTGCAAACAACTGGCAAGAAAAAATGCAAGACTAAAACACAGATTTAAATTCTAAAGCAAACACAATCAATGTGTACTCAGATGTAAAACTGTCTGTGAGGGTACATGTCAACCTTAATTCTCTTTCATTCAGAAAGAACATACTGCTCATCCCTCCCAGTCATAAATAAACACCATTAGCATCCACAGAAGAACTGTGTCTTTTGGAGTGCTTCATCTTACATGATAGAATTGTATTACACAAGATTGACTTGTACTGGAAATAGATGTCACTCACAGAAAGTGACACATAGGTTACTTGTGAGTTAAAGCTGCACTGCAGAACTCTCTAAGATGGGAGATGGCTCTTTGGGAAGTGTATTGGGACATTAATGATGGCTAAAATGTGTTGTTTCAATCACTAGAAAACACAAAGTAAATTAAATTGGGCATTCATTTGGTCCTTCCATAGTCCACGCTCGAACCTTTGATACCTTATACAATCCCATCTCACTGCTTTCCAGAAATGACAACTGTGTTCAACCATGTTCACAAAGCATTACAGTGGCTACACAGAAGTTTTCACCACTCTTGACTGTTAACTTCATTATTTGGAGATTAAGAAGCAGTTTGTAGCTGCATTAGGCTGAATTTAATCCTAATCTGTCTGAAAACTGTGATGCAGAAGTAGTTCTGAGCGTATGTCTCTGAGTGTTTTTATCAGTAAGGAATGACTCAAGATTGTACAGTATTTAATTCAAAAGCTACTATTTTAATGATTGAGAAAAAGCCTAAATGCGGCACAGAAATTTTTCTGGCTTTCTTAAATAATGAGTAGTGCCCTGACTACAGAGAGAGCCCAACTCTTCTTATCTACAATGTCAAATCATTCATCTAGCTTTCCCATTATTATCTCACACATGGTAACTTTTTCAGCAAGTGATAGCAAATTGGGTGATTGCCCTGATGTTCTATCTTTAGTATAATCGTAGCAGAGTTTAGATGGAGCTATTTGATACTCAGTATAATTTTTGTTTTCATTTTCAAAAGTGTTCGAATCTGCCCTTCAAGCTCTTTAATAGTGGTGTTTGGTGCTTAGAGATTTACCTCACTCATGATTCAAAGGAAGTGCTTTCTATTTAGAGGACTGGCTTAAAAGAAGAAAAAAAAAAAAGATGGTCAAGAGTCACTTACTTTGGGGGAGTTTATTGTAAAATTTTGGCAGCTGAGAGAAATTTGACCTTAAAGGTATTTTTGATAAACTGTTACTAACATGAAAAACACACATTGTATTTTCCAGTCTAAAGAACTTGGGTTCTTTAAAAGGACTACAAAGTTAGAGTTCTCAGTGCTAAACGGCTCACTTGAAACTGTCAAGAGTCCTCCGAAAATCTCCATGAGGCCAGGCAGCTGTAACTCTTGCCTATACTGCTGTGGAATAGTGCTGGTGGAGGGGTAAGTAGTTTCAGAAATCAGTCTGGAAGAGGGTAAGGCCTTGAAAGTGTCTGAGTACAAATTCAGATAAGGGTATTTATGCACTTTGTGGTTTCCTAAGTGTTTACATATAAACATCTATCACTTCCTATTGAATGAACAGGTGTTTTTAGTTGATACACAAAACTAAAAAACTATTAGCCTTATAGTAACTTCTGTCCTGATTTTACTCTTTAGGTTTCTATGTCATTACAATTTGTTCATAGGAGCAGGGGCTTCTATCATGTATGTAGTATCAGAAATATTCTCCCAGTGCGTGAATATTAATCTGGCTTCCATTATCCCATCAAATGCTTGATGATCTATACGAGATATTCTAAAATAAAAGGAAAAATAGATGAGTGACAAAGTTTCCTTATAGCTGGCTAAATTCACAAGGAGACGTGAAGGTTTCCTGACAAGGTTTGCATGCAACTGAAGGCAGAATATGCTCTGCAGTTATCATAATCCAGAGTTTGTATGGAAGCTGCAAAGAAATTGAAAAGACCACCTGATAGTGTTGCAAACAGATCATGTGGAAAAAAATATAAATAAGATCAAATACTTCCTTCTCTTTAAGCTCTTTAAGTATAACTTAAAATTTTGAGTGAAGAATGTGGTGTGGAATGTGAAGTGGAAACATTTAAAATAATCAAAGCTAATATTTTTCAATTTCTAACATTTTGTTGTTGAGATGATCCTTCCCATGCAGGATTTTAACAAAGGGCTTATACCGACCAAATGTTCTGAGGAAAATGCTTGGATCATTTCTATCCAGTATGCTCAAGAACTGTGGCGTGCTAACCAGGATTTAACAGATGAAACTTCATTCTCAGAGTTAAAAACAGAATCATAGAATTATAAAATGCTTTGGGTTGGAAAGGACCTTAAGATCATCTAGTTAAAACCTCCTGAACTGAAGCTGTCCTCTCTACTGTGGCATCTCAAAAAGGACTTAACAGCCTCTCCAACCACACCCTGGAGTGACCTAATGTTTTAATCAATCATTACAATTCCTATCATTTTTCCCTCCTGTGTTCCATGATATATTGTTCAGAAGGCATTGACTTGCCCTATGAGATAGTCTTGTAGGAGTGAAGATGAGAAAAGTTTGTGTCACACAACCCCCCTGAATTTTTAGCTATGGTATCTGCATACTATCATTTCTCAAACGCACCAAGCCATGCCGTTTCAAAAGTATGTATTAGAAATAAAAGCACATGAAAGAGAATTTGAAATTGGGTGAGTAAAAATGTTAATTCAATTACAACACATTTTGGCACTCTTCTTGCTACAGATGTCTGTTTTAAGTTACACATTGGGCATCTTCCAATACAAATTTGTAGCAGTTGCTTTGATGGAAAATTGAATGATGCAAGTGTTCCAATGATTACCAGATGTTTTATTGATAGCTAGGTAGGTAGGTACTGTAGGCAAATAGCAAAGAGACCACACAAATAAATAGAACAGAAAAAGCCATACAAGCAGAGCTATTCCAGAAGTTCTTTGTTTGTAGCACATTATCTGTACTGACTAAAATCCAAATAGCTGGAAAAACAGTAATGTGCCTGAAATCACAATACCTTTTGCCAGTTCTCATTCAAAGATGCATTAATAAAGCAGTTTTTCTAATATAAAAACATCTTTATCATGTCAGCTAATCATTTATACGTAGCTGTCAGAAGCACCTTCCCCCTCCATACCAGCCTGCTCTGTTGGTAGGTATGAAGACCACCAGCTTCAGCCCCCCTCCCCAGCATGTTTCCCTCTGTAGTTTGAAGGCTGTCTATCCAGATGGATTATTTCCAGTGTCTGGGAAGGATTAGAAGATGAGGAGAAGCTCTTTTGCAGTTTTCTTCTCCCACACCAATGTAGTGGCAACCTCAGTTTAACTTGTTTGTGTGGCAGATTCTCAGGTCTAAATGCTTTCATACCAGCTTTTAAGTTTCGAAAAGTCTTGAAAATCCTTCATCCAGCTAAATTCTGAAAGACCTCTTATGGATGACTAACATTCAGCTGTGTCTTACAAATCCCTTTTTCTGTGCATCTCCCACGCTATTCATCTATTTCTTTTCCAATTTTAAATTTTTTCCCAAATTCTTTAGAATCCTTCCCTTCATTCTGTGACCAATGTTAAGCCTTTATCTTAGATGCAGTAATCAAAAATACTGACTAGGACAAAAGCCTCTGTATGCTAGGTAATATATGAACATAAAATTTACTATTCTCCTACTCGAGTCATCTTTTATTGCGCCTATTTCTCCTGACTTTCTATCCCTGCAGAATGCCGAAGTATCTAAAGGCAAAAGCAAAGCCTCATCATAGGTCAGCAGGGTTTAGATCCTTTATCAATGCTGGAGGTGATGAAGTACATGGGAATATCACTCTTGTGATTCAGTAGAGTTCAGCTGCAAATTCTGGCCTCCTTATCCCAGTAAATGGACATTAATACAACTGTTAACACTCAAGTGCCTCATGTGTATCACCAAGCACAGATACCAAGCAAGCTGTCAAGCCCAGATGGCTTTTTGTGTTGCGAAGAGTGCACACAGCTATCTCCTTTTCTTATTTAATTATTTCAAGATAAGAAAGGCTGCTGAGCCTCTGTTGAGTCCTCGTGATGGGGTTGCAACATGCAGTTAAAATCTTTGCTTCCTAACTAACTTAAGGATTGTTTGGCCTCAGGTTTTTCAGTGGATTCAGCAACTCACAGCACCATGACAAATATATTGTACAATTCCTTATGGCATAACCTCTGTAACAGAAGTGCCATCTACACAGACCACAGAACAAAAGGGAAGTTTCAACTCTCAAGCAAAATCAGAGTTTATGCTATCTTCTGCAATAGCCTCCAGTGACTTATCAGAATGGATGGAAAAATCATTCTTTCTCCAAAAGTGGGACACTTCTGGCTACTCCACTTTTACAAAAACCAAAATACAACAGGGAGGAGCATTTCTGTGGTATTTAAGTGGAAACATTGCCAGAGACAGCTTTATTGTGGTATTTTAGTTGAAGTCAAGTAGGTGGTTACTGTGGTATACTTGCACAGCATAACTCGGTTAGCCTTTTAAAAAAGAACTGCAAGATCTAGTTAGAAGTCTGTCAAATACAATTAACAAGGACAAAGCAGCCTCTTTACAGGAGAGACATACATTTTCCACACACACCCTTTTCTAAATACTTTTTTGATTCTTTGCTGTAACATTTTATCATTTCCAGTGGAAAAGCCAACTGGAAAACTCCACGAGGCAGACACTGTGTTTAGTCCCATTGCCTGGGACAGGCATTCTTTTAGAAGTTAATCCTTTAGAAAAGATTGTTTTTCTTGCTCATGCTATGCACATTCATCATTTTAGGATTTTATTTTCTTTTTTAAGGATTCCACCCATTTTCTTGATATTTTATAACAAAAATTTCCTATAATTTTCAATAAGAGCTGAATAAATGAAATTTTTATGTCAGTAAAGCTCATAGCTCTTGTGACTACAGATGGATAGTGATTCAGGTGCCCAGGGAGGCTTCCTTCGAGTATGCCAAATGCTATGTCTGTTCTTAATGTATCAATATCTCATTAACACTATAATAATCTTTCATCTACCCTCCACTGATAACACTTTTAAAATTCTATCTATGGAGCTGTTAGTTTTGCCTCTGAAATCTCCCTCCAGTCTCTTGTCAAGTCAAGTCATTATACAACATGAGTGGGACCTTTAGTTACACAGATGGCCAAATTGTTACCTACAGTGGAAAACACTGATCATCTTGAGCATGTAGAGGACAACCAGGTGATCAGGCCCAGTCAGCATGGGTTTACAAAAGGCAGGTCCTGCTTGACTAACCTGATCTCCTTTTATGACCAGATGATCTGTTTAGTGAATGAGGGAAAGGCTGTGGATGTTGTTTACCTGGACTTCAGTAAAGGCTTTGACACCATTTCCCACAGCATTCTCGAGAGAGCTCAAAGGGCCTCACTTAGGACCGCTATTTATAAGGTCAGAAGGTGATTGGCTTTAGTCATTAGTAAATTTCCATCCTGGATGCAACTGGAGTCAGTCATTACTGGAAATTATTCAGAACTCCAGTAACAAATGGTACCATTCCACTCAGGCTATGATCAAGGGAAGGAGTGTTCTGAGGCTGTCAGGGAATGATTGATTATCCCTGCTCTCACTTCCCACCATAGCCATGTCTCTGGTTCGATCGGTGCCTCCCTCCTTAGCCATGCAAGAGTTCCTGGTATGGTCAAGGGACGCTTCATCACCCAGCTCATTACACAAAAGCCTGATGGGAATTCCTGAGATTGCGAAGCAGCTCAGAGGATGGGAGGGAAGGATGCACCACCACATATGGTCACATCAGAACCTTTGCCATTTAAATTTCCTTAGCACTATCAAGATCTGCATTATGTAATATTCTTTCTCCACACTGAACTTTTCACATCTTTTTATTTCCAAACCTTAGCAGTTAAAATCTTTAGAGTCAGAACTATAGTGAAAAAGTTATAAAAGAGGAAAAAAATCAATCCAGGCCAAAAAATGCTATCATAGAATCATAGAATAGTTACTAAGTTTTTAAATATGGGGAAAACATTTAAGTATGAAACACTTAAGCATTTAAAAATCCTATTCTTGTAAATAGTTTCAGCTCCCCTATGAGACAGCAATAATCAGTTCCAAGATGATATTTAATAAGGAAGGACAGATTTCTAGTTAATATATTGAAAAAGGACACAGATAATATAGTCTTGTGGCTGAATTCAGCAAAGAATTTAGATGTCTGCCTTCCAGAACAGCCAGAACTACCCAGCTGCTACTCCATCCCAATGGTATGTAAATTTCCTATGTACTACCTTGTTGGATTTAAAGTTTCTGAAGTTTTCTTCTTCTGGGCATACTAGGAACTGTTGCAGGCTGAGTAACTCAGCATAAATATCTCCTCTTTGCAACCAGCCCACTGAGGGTCTTCTCTGTCGTATTGGATCCTCCGCAAGTGTAAGAACTGCTTCCTTTTAGAAGAATTCTATTATATTACAACAAAATATTCCTTTGAAGCCTCATTCAGAAATAGTTAAGTGCCTTCCTCTGCTTGCAAAAGGAACAAGAATACCAAAGCCATATCCCAAGTCAGCACCAGGGTACAGATGACTCCTGCTGATGCTACACTATCACTCAGGAAAGAGGAACCTCTGATCAACAATGGCACTGGGACTGGCTTCCCACTTTCTGAGCATATGCTCTAATCAAGAGGTCTTTAATGATAAGATGGGCAATCAATCCTGGATTCGTTTGAAGATAAAACAGTCTGCTATTGAGTCTGTTTAGTTTTGCATAAGGTGAGGTAGACTGCAACTTGGTGGTGAGGAATTTAGTGAAGAGTGATATATGAAATAATATGGGGTCCAATAATGTACTGGCTCAGCATCTTGTTTGTAGATCTACCATTTACGATACAGAGGCATCTAGATTCTGTTGTAGTTCAGTTAAGCCTCCTGCTTACTACTGTTATTAGATCCACTAGTGCAGTATGACATATGACAGTATGGGGAGGGCTGACAAGGGCACCTAAGTAACCAACAGAACTCAAGTTCTGTCCTTGGTGATAGCTGAGAAGGAATAAGCTTGCACTTCACCATGTGAAAGAAAAAAGCTTCCAGATACTTCTGCACTTCTGGAAGCAATAGAATTGCTAGTTTGCAGAATCTCTTGGATGGACCACCAAACCCAAAGAAGGGCCCATCTCAGCTCAGGCAACATAGAAACATTAGACTTCAAATCAGTCTTTCCTCTGAAGGTTGATAAAGCCTGAAGCTCAAAGGAAGGGAATTTTGGTAACAGGTAAGATCCTACTGTAACATTTGAACTTCATTAGAAACATGGGCTTCACAAGATTTCAAAACTCAGGCAGAAACTGTGAGGATTGATCATACATGAATCAACATCAGAAAATAATATATATAATATGT
>NW_009928886.1:0-221 GCF_000696875.1 Nestor notabilis
ATTCCCTTCTGTGTCCTGGAGACTGAGCAACAGGAAGAGCCGTAACCCTTCACGGAATGGGCTTGTTATGTCCTTTTCTCTCAATAAAACCCCTGCTTTTCAGGCAGGCAGGGCCAGCCTGGTATCTGGGGTCTTTTACACCACGATGCTCCTCCATAAAGCAGGAGGAACACTCACTTTCCCAGCAAGGCTCTAATCCAGCTTCCCATCAACTTCACCAA
>NW_009928886.1:345-603 GCF_000696875.1 Nestor notabilis
GGAGTGCTTTCCGAGCTCCGAGCAGGGAGCATGACACAATTTGGCCGGGCTGAGGTCACCTCCTCAAAAATAAACCAGAGCACACCCGGGATGGGCGAAGGTGCTCCCATTGTCATTGTTTCTGCATCAATCATCCGTGCCAGCCTTGCATCCTGCTTTGGGGAATTTCTCCTATCCTGTGTGCCAAGAGCTTGTAGGAACGTGCTGAAATCCCAGATGATGTATTTAAATGCTGTGTTCCCCAAGTGGAGCCGCGGG
>NW_009928887.1:0-449 GCF_000696875.1 Nestor notabilis
GTCTTACACGAGACACATTAGGAGGAGATATCCCCTGTGTCTCCTGGCGCTGCAATAAGGAATACCTGCTTGTCAACTTAAACTTTGTTGGTGAGTTCCTAATGAGTTCTACGAATCAACACACATGAACTGCACACGTTTATTGCACGCAGGTTTTCCTGCTGTGGATGTGCTGCTCCGTAACACGCTGCAGGTTGGGCAAAGCAACCAGCTCCAGTGGAAGGTGTCCCAGCTCATGGCAGGGGCTTGTTCCCACGTCACAAAGGGGACGCTCACAGGCCTGGCCGATGGATCTCTGTGTCACGGCCCCATTGTGAGGTGTCCCAGGACATATCCTGCTGGCGGGGACAGCCCAGCCCCAGACCTGCTGCTGGTTGCAGACGAGAGCTCGTGGTGCGGATCCCAGCCAAATCACCTGAAAAGCCCAACCAAAAGAACATAAAAGGATC
>NW_009928888.1:0-3439 GCF_000696875.1 Nestor notabilis
AAAAAAAAAAAAAGTAACATAGAAAAGTGTATGTACACAGTTAGGGACCAAAATACAAATCCAAGTCAAAGTCACCCCCCTCCTGCCCGTGATGTGGCAAAGGGGGAAGAGGCAGCTCTGCTCCGGTCCTCTGCAGGAGTGGAGCACATGGGAATTGCACAAGTAACACCCTGGGCACCGACCTCAACTCTGGCCCCCTCTCTCCCTGCCATCCAGCCAAGCTGAAACACAGACACAGGCAGCAAAGCCCACAGCAAAGAGGCCGAGAGGGAAGGGGCATCACCCTGTACCAGCAATGCTTTGGGCAGTATCACATCCGAGTGGCTGCTGTAGTGTTCAGCAAGTGGCAGTTTAGCAGTGCCCAGCTCCTCTGCTCGAGGCTCCCTTAGGGCCTGGACATGATGCCAGACTCCACTTCCCTCACCCTCTGCCCCTACCCCAAGTACAGAGGAGAAATAAATGGTAGCACAACAGGCAGCAGAAGATAATATATTGTTATCTAATTAAAAATACAGCAAAATTAAATACAGCAAAAATGCAAGAGTAAGGAGCCATTATTTTACAGCACAACACACACTGAAATGCTGCACGGGAACATTAAAGCATCTGGGACTGTAACCAACTTACAGCACATGAGAGTCTGAGAACATTTTTCCAAGACCTTCAAAATAAGGAAAGAAGAGCCCAAATAAACAAAGAGACAAGTGTTCAGAATGGGTTTAAAGAAAGAAAATATGGAGGATAACAAAGAAAGGAACCAACAGAAACCAGAAGCATACAGGGATTTTTCTAGAGCCCCATGGGGAGGACTCTTCACAGCAAGGTTCCCCAGTCAGTGCACAGACAACTCCACTGGTTCAGCATGTGGCAGCCACACAAAGCCACCATCAACACCTTTCCCACCTAGACAGCACAGGCCCAGGGCAGCAAATATGGCTTGGAACAGGAGAACCTCTCCCTCCCCTGCTCGTGTCTGCTCAGCCAGGCCACCTGAACCCACACACAGGGGCTGCAGCCCCTCAGCCACCACGTACAACCCACTCCTGAACTCCTGCTACCACCTGTACACACATTAAAACCAAACCACGTTCCATTATTCACTTCCCTCCAACACCAGGCAAGTGGTTTTAGGGTCCAAGACTAAAATTCTTGCTTTTTCCAAAGCGGGGGCAGACATACAGGGAATAGGCAGGATTTAAGCACCAGCTTTCAAACTGGAAATAAATCCTTCCCAATTGCACACAGGAAACATGATAAAAGTATTCCTTCTTTCTACTAAAAGAGGCAAACCGATGCCTTTGATGCCAGTGAGCTTTAAAACCTGTTTCCAATTCCAGAGGCAAAGTCCTCTGTAACCTTCTCAATTAAAAAGGGGGGAAAAAAATGAAAAGAAGTTAAAATCTGACTTGGTGCACAGGAAGATTTCTCCCCAAGCCCTTTGTAGTTTTATTCCCAGTAGGCAGCAGAAGACAACAGCAGCAGCAGAGAGTCCCCAGCAGCTCTTGGCATCCCTGCACAACAACGTAAGCATCTGTACAAGACCTACAGTAAGAGCAGAGAGAAGATTGAGAGCTGAGATTAACAGACACAAGTAGAGAGCAAAGCCTCGGGACTTGACACACTTGCCAAAAGACCACTGAGCAGATGGGTGCTGCCTGTCCCAGGGAGTCCAGGAGGTGCCAGATCACAAGGAAGGACACCCAGTGTCCACTCGGACAGATGGAGCCATAGAGAGGCTGACCCTTGCACTGCGTCAGGAGGGGGAAGATTACTGGGAGCAACATAAATACCAGCGGGATAAGAGGCAAAAAATATTAATTAAAACCATTTTATAATTTATGAAGAGGTTAAATAGTAAAATAGTCTCTGGATCTTCCACTCTCAGCAGGTGCCAAGACTTCACATTTTCTTGTGTCGAGAGATTTTGTACACCCTTCTTTTGACGGATGACAAAGCCAGAAACAGGATGTTAAGGGCAGGTGGAAAAGAGGGGGCTTGACACTGAGAAAGGGACCAGAATAAAAGATAAAATACTGTGCTGTTGTCTTGTGCAGATCAAAGCTTCTCCCAGCAGCTGCAGCCTCCAAAGAGTTCAAGGAAAAGGGCTGTGAGTACCTTCTCCCCCTTCAGTGCCACTCCCCACCAGAGGGCAAGTCCCAGATCTGCACTGCAAGCTTATCTCCGAGAGAACCTGTTCTTGAAAGCTTTGATAGTCTTTGCCATCATGGGTGCAATTTCTGCAACAGAGGAAGAAAAAAAACCCCAAATCAAACAAGAAAACCCCCACATGAAATCAGCAGTCAACAGACTGGGAGAGCAGAGAGCAGTTCAAAGCTGCTTTCTGCATGGCAAGAAGACAGAACTCCAGTTAAACTCTCCCTGTTTCCTCCCCAGAGGGAGCTACACTGCAGTATCATTGTTCCAAACAGCTGGACAGACACAGAGGTGACAGCAGGAGGGACAAGGCAGGGTTTCTGCTGCACTGGTACCATCAGGGCAGGCTGATGCAGCCAGCACTGAGCAGGAAGGTGAATCATACGTTCCCCTGTGCTTTTTCTTGTGCAAGACATTTGATCAGACTTTATCACCCCCTCCTTAGGGAGGGGAGAGAGGCCACCACCATCAACCCTCCCACGTAACCTGGATTTCTCTAGAGCAGAAGCAATAGATTTGTGTGTTTGTAAAGGAGGAGATCTAGGAGACCACAGGGATGTTCTGCAGTTTGTACTTACTCTTCACTGGTGGTTTCTTGGGGTCGTAGGAGGAGAAGGTGCTACCTGAAGATGGGACAGAATGGCCACTGCTGGTGCTGGGCCCATCGTAGGACTGCTCCTCACTCACACGAGAGTGGCTTTTGCTGGATGTGTACAGGACTGGTTTTATTCTGGAACAGAGATGGGGCAGACACGTCAGAGAAGGACTCACTGTGGTTTGATGCAATTCTTCAGACACAAGGCACACCACCACATGGAACCAGCAGTGACCAGGATCTTCCCAGCACAGAAGAGGCTATTACAGTTACAAGGACCTCCCAGACACACAGAATCCTTCCCTGCAGAGCTGCAGGGGGAAGCTGGCAGGAGCTGCCAGGAAAAGAAGCCCTGAGCAGCAAGTGCTCCTGAGAAACACTCACTTGGTCTTCTCTGGCAGCAGAGGTCCTCCAGTTCCAAACTTCTCTTGTCTCCTCCGTACGTCCCGAGGGGGCTTTGCTGCAGAGTTCACAAATGCCATTTTGGCCACTCGACCTGCAGGAGGCCAAAGAGAAACACTGCTTAGATCCAACTTACTGTCTTACCACAGCAAACTCCAACCTGCTCTCCCCAGTCCATCCATTCCAAAGCTCGGGCAATAGCCTCGTCCCTGAGGTCTGAACCTCTTGCTGTCACAGCACGGGCTGTGAGAAATCAGACTGATCAGGTCAGCAGTTCTCACAATGTTC
>NW_009928888.1:3490-11999 GCF_000696875.1 Nestor notabilis
AAGCCACTCTAGAAGTGAAGGTGCCTCTGCAGCCCTGCGCGTTCTTGCTGTAGAACACTCTCTGTCACCACCCAAGACCAGAGAGCTGAACAACTCCTCTACTGGACTAGATTCACAGCAGTCATTCCAGAAGACCCTCCCCACACAAAGACATCCCCCAGGCAGCTTTCCCAGACCCTTCTCTGCTCCTTCAGCCCTCCTTCACCTTTGGGTTTGTTGGCATGAGCGGAGCCGATGTTCCGCGCTAACATGAGCAGCCGCTGCTCCCGCGCGTCGTGCAGCCGAAGGTACATCTCCCGCCAGGACTCAAACTCATCTGGCTTCTCGTTCTTGAAGTCTCGGAGACAGTGATTGTGCCACAGTTGATCCGTATCCTCAATGAGGACCTGAAGCAAACCCACACGTGAGCTGGGATCCCTCCCCACACCTTCGCTCCCCTCCCCCTCAACAGCAGGTAGTGCCGAGTCACTGGAATGCCGCAGAGGGCAAGACAGCTTTAGGGGCCTGCTTGCAGCAAGAGATGGGCAGACGGCAAACCCAGGAGGTCAGGACAGCACTTGTTGAACAGAGCACTGTTCTTCACCATTCTGCTATTGCAGATGAGGACAGAACCACTCCCGCACGTCACCGTCACGTCCCCAGGCCGAGGCACTCACATGGTTACATTCCTCAATGCGGTACAGCTGCTCTGGGGTGCATCTCTCCAATACTGGCTCCAGCACTGAGAAAGGGACACCACCCACTTCATAGATTGCTAGAGAGAAGCAAGATGCACAAAGTATTTATCCTGCTCCTTTCTTGCCGAGGAAAGGGTTTGACACCTGGAAATGCAGTGGAGGACATGCAGTGCTGCACGAGACTACGCAGTACGAGGGGAAGGAGAAAGGAACCATGAGGGCAATAGCTCTAACAAGTCATCAGGCGCCAGGAGCTCCAACTGCCCGCACAAGGCTCTGTTGGCCGCTACCTCCAGTGCTTCAGCACTCCCCAAAAGCACGTTTCCTGCTGCTTCCTGCAGCACCTGAGCTTTCAGAGGGCTCTGTCCCACATCACTTAGCTTGCCCTGTGACAAGGGCAGCTCTTCACATGCAGCTGCTCAGATACGTACAAACAAGCAACCAAGACTTCAGTGTACCTGCACGGCAGCGTGAGCAAGAGACATGAGGAAAGGTACTTACAGTCAATGTTGTTACTGAGGACTCTGATGCACTGCTGATACAGAGACATCATCTTGGGGAGGTAGGCAGTTTTAGAGCCTGAATACACTTGCATCTTTGAATTCAACCGGCGGCCTGTAAAACCCGCTTCGCTCTCTTCAACCGGCGAGGACACTGCTGCAAAGGGAAAGACTTGGAGTAAGGAAGGGAACAGAGGAAAGAAGAGCTCAGCCTTATGAATGGCACAGCAGACACAAACTGGGAGTCACCCAGAAGCAACCTAAAGGGCTAAGTCTTCTCCAAGAGAGAGACCTGCAAACTAGTTTCAGGAAAGGCAGCTCCAAAGCTCAAGTTGTAAGAAGGGTCAGCAAAGGATCTTCCTCATTTCTACCAGAGCACACGGGAAAACATCCACCTTCTGAAAGCTCCAGGCACCAGAGGCAAGACACCAGACCCCAACAAGAAGACTTGAACCCAGGTAGCAGCTGCTCCCTCCCACAGATGACGGCTGCAGCCCGTTTCAAACCTGCTTTCCTGGCCAACATACCTTTCCTCTTCGTCTGGGAGCAGGTAATGGACTCGAGTGAAGGAAGAGGGCGGTAATTGGCCTGGATTGGAGGCAGTGGGATCTCTGGTAACGTTGGTACCACATCTAAAAGTATCTGGAAGAGGAGGAGGTACATGCAAGTAAGCCAAGAATGCACGAGAATGTTACATCCTCCCAGTGTACAAACAGCACCGAGCTGCGTTTGGTTTGGTATTTTGTCTAAGCCACTCAACACTGATCAGCTTGCACCAGGAAACAGCCTCAGGGAGGGCTGCACTTCTGCCACATCACTGTAGCTCTGTCTAGGTAAAGCAGCCAAGATCTGGGACCTGAATCACTCCGCTCCCTCCAGTAAGAGCCATGAATATCTTTAACCTACTGGGCTCGGTGCTGAAGGCCTCTGGCAAGAACCCAAGTCAGATTAACAGTGCAAAGAACTAGAGAAAACACAGATGAGAAGCCTGGCAGAAACATTTCTTTGATCTCAAACACTCATTTACCTGTTCTGTCTCTTCTCCTCCCCACTTCCTGCAAAAAGACAGTGGTGGTAGAGAGAGTAACCTCACAAACTGAAGGAAACTAGGACTCTGATATGAGGCACTTACTAGAATGAATGGCAAAGTATTTAGCTGAAGTTGTTCTCTCCCCATTTTTGTACAAATGGATTTTGCCTATTGCATTTCTCCCTCCCTCTTCACCCACTTTCCCAGCAGAGTCCCACTCCAGCAGCACACAGCAATGCCTGCAGTGCACGGTGTCTGAAACACACAGTGTTTCCCAGCCGGACCAGGAGCACAGAGCTTCATACCAACAAGACACCACGAGCACACTCTGATGCCCAACAGCCCAGTGCCTCCATGGGGAAAACTAACAAGCCCCAGTGGCAGAGGACCGAGAGCAGCTGATCCCACCTTCTTTGTTGACTTTCAGATCCTTCAAAGCCCTCAAAGCCTTACCCTCTTTGGTTTAGGAGACTCTGGTAGTTTCTTCTCTGCTTTTTTCTCACTTGCTCGCTTGTGGCTTGGACTTTTCCGACTCGAGCTTGAGCTGTTGGTACTGGCTTTGGATCCGTTCTGTTTGCTGTGCCCTCGGTCTTTCTCCCCAGCTGGCACAGAAGGTTTGACCACTTTCTTTTTCTTTTTCTGGGGCTGGTCGTAGCTGAGGTACGACTCAAAGGACATTGTAGGTTGTTCAAATTCATCCTCCACTTCCCCCTCCCCAAAACTGGAGGAAAAGCCCACAGATTTTTTGTCTGTGTCGGAGACTTTGCGCTTCCCCTCTGAAGATTTTAAGCTCCCAGAAATGCCCTTCTCTTTACTCCTATTTGATGAGTCACTCTCAGCTTTCCGTTTCTCCCGCTCGGAGTTCGAGGTCTCCAAGCTCAACTTGGGCTTTTCCAATTTGCCTTTTTCAGAGTCCCGATGTTTCTGCTTCTTAACATGGTTGTCCAACGTCTCTTCCGAGTGCGGCAACACGTGCAACTTCTCCTTTCTGGAAGCACCACTTTCTCGGTTCTTCTCCTTCTTGGTGCCATCTGACGTCCTCTGCTTCTCCTTGCTGCCCCCTGCCACGGGGGCCTCTTGGAGTTGCTCTTTAAAAGAGGTTTTGTGCAATCTTTCTGGGCTGAAGGCAGAGCTCCTGTCCTCCTCTCTGCCATCAAGTCGCTGCTTCTTGTGAGAAGACTTATGCTCTTTGCTTCGACTCATGTTCCCTTTGTCATGGAACTCACCGGGGTTCCTTTCCCGGCCTCCCTCCAGCTTCTCCTGAAAGCTGTGGCCTTTACTGGCTTTCCGATGAAATACTGTTGGTTCTTCCTGCTCCTCAGAGGCATAAGGGTCTGTGTACATGTCCTGAGGGCTCTCACTTGGCTCAGGTGACCCAGCCTGTCCACAGTCCGAGTACTCCTGATCTGAAGAGAGCACTGGGGAAGATCTGCCCCAGCCCTTCCCCTCGTGGCTGCTATAACCATAAGTCTCATGGGCTCTCTCAGACCTGGGATACCTTTTGGACTTCTTTTCCCTAGGATCTGGGCTATAGGACTGGCTGCAAGATGGCTGGAAGGGTTCTGAATACTCCTGGTCAGGTTCCTCATCCTCTCTGAGGGAGGGTTCCCGATGTCTTTTGCTTGAGCTGCTCCTCCCATAGTCACGGTCTTCAGAATCTACGTTATTTCTAAAGGGGTAAGAAAACAAAATAGTTAGGTTAAAACATCAAAATACGGGAAGAGCCACTCCCCATGGGCCACGTGGAGTCCATGAGGAGTCTCACAGAAGACTACGGTTGTATTCAGTAGTTTTGTGGCAAGAAAAGCACTAATTCTCCCAGGCACAGCAACATTCAGGGATTTAGAAACCGCATTTCTAGTGCAGGAATCAGTTAAGCAGTTTGATTGGGACTGAGCCTTCACAGGTCACTGGGAAGCAGAGACACACGTACAGAGCCTCCTCCCTGCCTGCACGGTGCCAGTGGGAACCCCACCCCTGTTGGCCAGTTAAGAAAGCAGGGATACCACAGCCCTCGAAATTATCATGAATACCTGCTAATCTAAACCATCTCACTGCTGGGCTCTACACAGCTTGGTTACTGCAGCATGCCTGCTAGCTTTAACCTGCACTTTCCAAAGGATATTTGCACATCAAAGCCTTTCAAACCCAGTCGCTTTCTTCACTTGGGCCTACAACTTCCTCTCTTGAGCGCTGTAAAATGGGAAGCAGGCAGCTTGCATCTCTTGCTTCATTAAGGGCACTTTTCTGACATCTACTGTTAATCTCTTCATCAAACTGCAAGTTCTTGAAAACCAGCCCCTTCTTTCACAGCAAAGTGCAGCGTCAGCAGCCCAATGCGCTGCGACTGCCAGAGGCAGGAAGCTTACGCCAAAACCAGGCAAAAACCCCTGCAGGGTTAGCACCTTCGTGCCTCAAGTGTTTCCAGAGCCTTCACTCCGTTTCCTTGGTCAGAAAAGTTTGTGATCTCCACTGCATGAATATAACAAAGCCAACTGAACAGGGTCACTTACCTGTCTGCCTCCTGGGACACCGGCACCAACTTCTTCCACCTGGCTACAAGGTTCTTGGCAAAGTCTCCTACAAACTCATGTTTCCGTAAACTGTTCACAGTCTTCCCAACACCCGTCTCCTTCATGAGAGAGCAGAGACGTGAATTCATCAGCAAACCACTCAGCATTCCCACCTCTGCCAAGCTCCCAAGTGACTAAAGTTAACCCACTACCTAGTGCAGTAGGTAGAAGTAAACCTTGATCAAAGGGCAAAGATATCACATATATTGTGTTTTCAACACACATCATTTACTACCATTCAGTAAATCAAAGACAACTCTACCCTTGTCAAACACTAATTAATTGTGTTAATAAACCAAGCTAGTATTTACCATGGCCACTGGTAAGTTTGAAGACAGAAGTCACTAATAATTTTGAGGGTTAGCATTTCCTAACTTCCCGATTCAGTTATTGTTAGGATCCACCCCAACTCTCATGTCTCAGTCAAGCGTTAAGCTTTCGGAAGAACTGAGGATGACAATCCCCTGTGGCTTTACACTTGCTCTGATTCTCTGTGCCTGGAATCTAGAGCCTCATCCCAACAATGCTGGTGACAGCAGACTGTCGCAGGTGGCCAAGGCAACACACCCCACTCCATGGCAAACAGTTATCTTGTGCCTTGTCAGACGCGAGAGATTTCACAGCTCTTACCACAAGAATGTCAACTGTGATGGGCAGCTCAGACAGCCTCTTCAGACTCTTCAGCAGCTGCAGAGACAAGGAGGAAAGTGTTCACACTTGTCATCCTGAACCACACACTACGATCAGAACGGAAGAGAACCCGGCACTGCGTGAGAGCTTGTCAGAAAGATCCAAGTGGCAGGTAGCTGCGATCTCACTCCAAACCAAGCTGAACATGAGGGGCAACTGCAAAGGAATTATCATCTCTGTGCCTACAAGGGCCCATCTTAGAGTCTTAGAACACACTCTACTAGTGCTTTCTTCGCACAGGACTTTAAGCAACTTTGGCTTAAAGCACTAGGAAGAGACACCCACAACTCTGTTGTACAGTAAGTGGAAGGACTTGGAAGCTTGTGACTCTCAGAAGGTGGTGCTGAGAATCACATTCCTTGTTGAGAGGGGCAGGGGGGAAAAGGCCTTCCTAAAGTTTTACAAACTAGCCGCTGCGGGAAGGTGGGCTGCTAGATGCAGGTGAAGGGGATGTACTTGTACCCCTGCCACCCAGGAGGTTTGGGACATCACTTCACTGATGTGTCCACTGATGTTTCAGTTGCACATCTGACAGCACTGCTGCTCCTCGCATTATTTCCCACAGCTCAGCTATAGCCACAGACCAGCCTCGTCAGCGTTACGATAGCCCCTATACAGCCCAGGCTTTGTTCCGCGCTGCCGTGCTATACCCCATACAAAGGGCTGTCCCTGATCCAGATCTTCTCTTTAAAGCACTCTGCTCATGCTCGAATTAGCACCATTGACCTAAGCTATTCCAATCACCTCCTCTTCCACGGTGCAAGGATCAGAGAGGTTTAGAGCTTGCCTTCCTTTTGCAGGAAGGAAGTTCTTTTAGCCGCCTTGAAGAGTCCATGACTTTCAGAGAGAAGACACTCCTCAACACAGAGATAAGGGCTCATCCAGCTTAAGCAGAACCACAGGATGGTTTCTGTTCACCAGCAACCACTCCATTATATTTAGGACTTAATTACCATGACCAAAGGTTTAGGTTTTCTTGTTTTAGAAGAGCGAGACAGTGACACCACCATCTACCCCTGCAGCTCGGGGTAGCACAGAGTCTCCCCCTTTTAGCTATTAGTTAAAAGCTATGTAACTTTTAGGAGTCACAGGATCTGAGGCAGGTAGTGTGCTCCACCACCTACCTCAACCGATGAGGGAAAACTCCTTATGGTATCCTTAAAGCCTCCCCATTATTTTCTAGCTACACTCCACTGGAGCATTGCCACAGCTCTTTTTGCTCTTTAGTTATTTGCTGCCTTCTAGGGCTGAATTCCAAGAAGAAATGCACTATTCTCAATGGGACTCACCTCTGAATTTCACATAGCCAGGGGAAGTGTGGTTTGAGGCCAGGGGACCACACGTTTGATCCAGAACAGATCTCGTGGGGAACTGCCTTATTCCAGGCAGCGGTTGGAAACCCCCACACATCTTAACGAAACCAGAAAGCAAGAGCTGATGTTCTGAGAAGCCACACGCAGACCTCTGCCTACGTGTCACTTTACCAGGCTTTTCCACCTGCACGTTCACGAGGGCTGTTCGTGCAGTCTGAGCTCAGCACACTTCCCAGCCAAGTCATAAACCCCTGAGCACGGTGTCGTCAGGAAACGGGGCATTTTTGTTCCCGAGTCATCGGTAACACACTCATCTGGCAATCTGAGCTATCAAAACCTGTGCTCCTTGACACTGCCCGAGTGGCACCCAGCCTGGGAATACCCGAGGAAGGCCAGATTTGGGAGCTGTGTTCATACAGCCCAGCAAAACCTCTCTCTGCTTGCAGCCTCTGTGGACCACAGGTCCGTGTGCATGAGACGCACCAAGTGAGGCAGCTCCGGTGCAGTGAGGTGGAAGAACTTGGATTAATCCGTTATTTCCTATGGAAACAGGCTGATGGAGTACACCCCACGGAAGCTAGGCAAGCAGACTCAAATGTGGCAGCTCTGCTCAGAAATAACCAAGGTCTTAAAAGTCCTATGAGAAAAGGGGGCCAGAAAAGACAGAAAACACACGGCCCGGGTCCCACCAGACGAAATACATGAGAGAAAGCTCTTCTAAAAGACCCCGGTGTAGGGCAGAGCTTCAACCACCCACAAGACACACACCATGAAAACTCACTCTGTTGCATTACTGATAAAATAATGCAAAAGGACAGAAAAGTGCTCAGAAGAGGCATAATCTGTAAGGACAATGCAGTGGCAACATGGTTCAAGCCTAGAATCACACTTCCAAGGATACAGTTGAAAAGGTACCAGAAATACCAAGAGTACAACTCACAGGACCTTTCTGCTGGGGAAGGAAAAGGCCACTATCCTGCTAGTAGCTCAGCACCTCTCTCCCCCTTTGTAAAACTCCCTAGGATCAACAGAGAAATGACTTAGCACCCCAGGGTTACTGGAGAAAGAGTCAGCCTGTGCAAATAGCACCCAGAGACTTACAATGCCCAAGAAACGCAGGCAGGCAGTTATTGCCCCGAGCTGACGCAAGGGTCAGGAAGCAGGAGCAGCAATTCTCCGGGCACAGCATGCTGAGCTAATGTTTGAAGTCTTGCATGTGCCGTCAGCACCACAGAGCCCGAAACCCGCTGGAACCGAGTCCTCAGCAGTCCCTCAGCTCCCTTCAGGGCCCCACCGGCCAAACCCTGCTCTGGTCTTGGCTGAGAGGGTGAGAAAAGGAACCTGACCCTCCCATTGCTTCACTCCTGGCGAGGCTGGAGCTGGTGTAGGGGCCTCTGTTTCAAAGGGTTGGCAATCGAGCACCTCCGTGTCCATCCTTCCTCGTGGGCAGTGGGAAGAGAGCCATTTGCCTCAGTTAAAGTGAGCCGAGCGGCTGCACGGCCCTCTCTGCCTCCCCTCTCACCAGAACTCAGTGAAACACGCACCAAACACCCGCAAACTGTCACAACAGATGCTCCTCCCTTAAAACACGACATCCGAGAGAAGGGGCCGCAGCACCTGCTGGGCCCACTCCTGAACCACGGTCCCAGGCTCCAGCCCCAGAACAAGGCAGCTCAGCGCGGTGCTGGGCAGGAGCTGCTGTCAGCAACAGCCGCGGGGCCCCCCC
>NW_009928889.1:0-637 GCF_000696875.1 Nestor notabilis
GACTGGGGCTGAGCCCGGCCACATGTCCGCCCGGGAAACCTTCCCCACCCTGCATCCTGGCAGAGGCTCCTGAAGCCTTCTGTTGGGGTTGGCATGCCTTTTTTTGGGTGCTTTTTTTTTTGTTTTGTTTTGGTTTGGTTTTAATGTCAGCGCCCTACTGCCCGGCTGGGACAGAAAGTAAAACGTTAGCCTTCGAGATAGGAGCACTCAGAAGGAGAGTGAGCTGTAGGCAGTGACGGGTGTTGGGAAGCTCATCTGCATTAAAAAAACAGTATTCCCTTGACATAGTGCCATTTGCCTGTGGCAAGTTGTAGGACCACTGTGGCATTACCCCCCTGAGCAAAAGCAGGGTGGTAGCAAGCTAGCCAACTGCTTATTACAGTGCACTGTCAGAAAGAAACACGGGACTCGTCCAAGGTGCTACACTGGATACCAGTCACCAGTCCCTACACAAACCCACCCTTGGCCACAGGTCTTCATTAGGGTTCACGTCTCCCCCAGCAAGTACTTATCCCAGTGCTGCACTGGGCACATCATGGACTGCTCTACAGATAGGTCCATTGTGGAGTATTTGGACTGGAGATGACTCAGTGTTTGAACAGTGTATTTTTACTACTTAAAGGCTAGTAACATCTGA
>NW_009928889.1:668-22410 GCF_000696875.1 Nestor notabilis
TCCCCTGTGCAGGAATAAGTACATCCTTCACTGCTGACAGCTCTCATTTCCAGTGGTGACCTACAGAGGTGGATCATCTGAAACCCCAGGAAAGAGAAAGGAAGATTAGCAGGGTGTGGAGATGCTACAACAGCAGTGAGACATGAAGACCAGTCTGGTGATGCCACATGCCTTAGAGAAACAGGAGCCCACAGAGAAATGTAAAGAGGGAAGAGGGGAGGGTCAAAGTGAGAAGGATCTTTGCAGGGCCCCTCTGAAGGAACAAATCGGGTCAAAAGTTGCATTTTGGATTGAAGAAGACATTGGATAGAAAGAAACATTGCAACTTTCAAAACGTGAGACACCACAAACCAAAATAAGAGCTCTGCCCATGTGGGTGAATGAGAAGGCCTCTATCTAAAACCTGGGTAGACATAGTCAGGGAGTGAAAACTTGGAGAAAACCCCAGTCAGAGCTACAGCCAGGATACAGGCTTGGGAGAGACCCAGCAGGTCTGTGGGCAGATGTCAGGGACACAGACCAAACTCTTAGAAAAAACATGAGAATGGGGTGTTAATTCACACTATCTATTCCAATAACTTCCCAAATCTCAGGCCTAGATACTACAGGAGTGTGAACCCCAAGACAGATGCATATGTGCATCTATCAGGGAGATGTGCCTTCACTTGCTTTAGGCAGTTCTCAACAAAACCTTAGAATGAAAATGCAGCAGTCTTGCAACCCCTCTCAATCATAAATCAGTCTATCAGTAACGACCAACAATAACCCAGCAGCTAAAGTATGTCATGTCTGTCAGCAGGATTAATTCAGTGCAAAAATGAAATAGCCATTTGTGATAGAGCAGCTTACTGCCAATGCACAACAGTGAGACAGTCCACTGCTATCCTAATAATAAAACATAAATATGTAACTCCCTGAAACATGTTTCATCCCATCCAATTAACATGACAGTGATAGGCTTTTTCTGATACCAGCATGAGAGGGTAAAAAAATGAGTTCTATCTTCAAACATCGTTACATATTTTTGGTTTACTTACTTGCCTTTCCATCTTGCAAAATATTTTGTGGTCTCTTGAACATACAAGGGCAGTGCAGAAAGTCTATGTTAGAGTCAGGCTTAGTTTTCAGAAAAAATAAATGCTTGAAGCTTAGCTAATAGTGAAGAAATAAGATAACTCTGAAATAAAGGGCTAATAAATGTTTACTCTGTTAAGTATTGCTATTATTTCTCCATCTCATAAGTGATCTTGCAGTACTATTATGCCAAAAAATTAGGATTACTGTATTAAAACCAGATTTTCTAGAGCTCATTCAGAATTACCAACAGCAGTCTTTATTTCATTAAGTAATAAGAAGATAAAAACTTGTTGTGAGAAGTTCCACGTTTTCCTTCATAGAAAACAGTAAAATCTGAATAACATAAATAATTGATCATACCTCACTCTGAGGTCTGGTGAAGCGTGGCAGCAATAACAAGTGAAAAGAGCAAATGAGCTAAAGGAATATTGACACACTGGGGAAAAGGAAAAGAATGAGGAGAGGAACAGGCTAGAAGCTGAGATAGGAGAAAAAAGGCACAATGAGAAAGACATCAAGATGAAAATTCTTCTGCTGTAGCTGTGCAGGTTGATAAACTCTTCCATCACTATTTAATTAGCTGTTGGACAAGGAGTTAGGAAAAATATTACTAAATCTGCATCTCAGACTTCATGCTATAATATCTTTAGGTTTCGATCCCCTTGTTAAGGATATGATACTGAAAAACTCTCTGTCCCAGTTCTCAGCCCCAGCTCTGCAAGGTCCCAGAACATGTACTTCAGCTCTGACTTCATTCAATGTGTTAACTCCAGTTGCAGCCAACATTAATCAGCAAAGGAAGAAAGGCTGTACCAGTCATTAGTTGACTGATCACTTTGCTAGCCATGTTTGAAACCACCCTTAACAGCTACAGAACAAGAATGAAACAAAACAGAGCATAGCACTTATTATATATACGTCTGAAGATATGTCTTCATGATATTGTGCATTAATTATTCCTTTTTATTTCAAGGATGGCCATTCACATCCCTTGGCACTGTAATCAGTATTTAAAAGAAAGATCCTAACAACAAGAACCACCCTGCAGCAGAACAAAACCCCCCCACAATAATAATAAATCACATAATCATCCAGTAATTTGAAGCAGCAATATACAGCCCACAAAATAAAAGTCATTCCCACACCCACAGCCTTATTTCTATATGGGTTAGATATGCGTGCAGAGGGGCAATAGATAGACACTGTGTATACCCAACGTGACAGACCACTTAGACACAGAATACAGTAAGGTATCAGACTTCAATGTTCTGAGTCTTTTGCTACAGAAAAATCTGGGTTTGGAGGTTAGAATTCAGGCCTACACTAATTAAACACATGGAGCTGTACCAACTTTCATCAGTGCATTTTTTTTTTCATCAGTGCATTTTTTTTCATCAGTGTATTTTTTTTTTTTTCTAGTAGGTATTTTAGAGTGTTTAGTATCTTTAACGGGTAAACATTTGCTATGTAACTTTTTGGTCTGAAAACAATGAGAAATACGGAATATATAGTACCAACGGTGGTGTGATGAAGTATAAATGGGTTGACTGTCAGATTATGTGTATGGTGACACATGGGATGACTATTTCAGAACAATGCAGTTGTTTCATGTGTGTGCCACATCATCATTTCTGCTTACTATACTTTGTGTGCTAGTGGCCTTGATCTTGTTTAGAGGTTTCCATTGTTGTGGGCACTTGAGGATGTGGAGTAAGAAACAATCTCTGCAATTTAAATAAAGAAGCCAGATGATGAGTACGATGGGACACCAGGGCACAGAGAGGTAAACAGCCCTCCCCAAAAGGAGACAGCAACTCAGGGCTGCCTTTCATCATGGGTATTCCTTTATTTGCCCTCACAGTAAAACTGTAGGATTTTGTGTGTGAAAGCCATAGTGAACCATTTAAGTGGTACAACACAAGAGGAAGCAATACAGTTTATGCAGCTGGCTTAATGGATGCAGGGTATTCCACTAGATAGCTGCAAATACTGTCTACTGTCTAATGTGAGGGTATGCCAGTGCCTCAAACACCATATTTCACATATTTTGTATATCACAACAGTGTAATCATCTTTATGCAAAATGTGTATGAACATCAGCATCATGGTTTCTTGTACAGTATTTTGTCAGCTGGAAGTTTTATATATTTATGTAAATACATACGCATTCATAAATACACAGTGTATTGCCATCTACAAGGAAAGCGTGCACTGCCGTAGTTTCCACCAGCTTCTCTGGGTTGTAACACTCAGAAAGCTGTTTTAGGGAACTGAAATTAAATGACGATCAATTGTTTCTGGGTATATTCCATTAACTGGGTAGAAAATTACTAACTTGTGAGAAGAACAATGACAGCAACATGTTACCTGTTGCTGTCATTTCGCCAACATATGTTGAGAAATATTCTCCTATATTGTACACATACTGTATAAGAAATACTCTGGATATACTTTCCATTTACTTTCTTTCTTTCTTGTTTGTTATGTGCAAAACAGATATATTCACTTATATCTTACACATAGTCAAGAGTGGGTTCTGTGGTTTTGTAATACAGCATTGGTACTCTCATCGCTTTAGAAAAAAAATCACTGAATTTTCAGAAAAGCACTGTCAGCACAGATATGGATCTAGGTGTTCCAGAAATTTGCCAAAGTAGTTTCAGCTATTGGTTACAGGTTTTTGTCTGATTTATACTAGCACTTGGAGCTGATTTGAACCAGTATTTTATGGTGTATCTCACTGGTATTTTCCTGTTGGTACTACTAGAGTTTTGCAGAAGTACTTGCTTATGAAAAATGGCTTCATTTGGATGAAAAAAAAAATCTTATGATATTCAAAATAACCTTCCTGTATGTCAGTGTTGTGATATGAATGACAGGCCTAGCTTTTCTCTGTTATACCTATGTGAAATGCAGTCACTTCCCAGTGTAATGACATAATTGAGAGTACAGTGCAGTTCAAAACTTGTGAGCATATATGAAATATTTCTCCTAATCTGTTAAATCTGAAACATAACAGTGAAAGCTGTCTTTATCTGTGCCAGTTCATGGCCATTCAGGAGGTACTATCAAGCCTTCCTTGGTTTCTAAGTTAACTTTATGAACACAGGCAAAATTAGGTACCACCACAGTTTCTGAGCCCAGATACTAACAAAAGACAACATTATCCTCTCCTTCTTTTAGGACCTGGTGCTGAAAACTATCATCATCCTGACTGACAGACCAATTAATGTTGTCAGCAGAGAAAATAGTCAGTGAACCAACTGAAGGCGAATGTGTTTATTTTCCCACTCAGAGATGTAGTCTTCCCAGGTGGAGACTGAAAACATTCAGCTAAAGCTGACATGGTTTTTACTTCGGTGAGGAATCGGTCTACTCTGAACAGGAAATTAATCCAAACATTTAAGAGAAAGCAATAGAAGCTGCAGTGAGCACATGGGGATACACAGCTATACCACTGTCTCCGCATAGAGACAATTCTCTCTTTTTGAGACCAACTCACTTCTTCTGGTTATTTATTTTCGAAGCTGAACATATGTAAATGATAAAGCAGGGTGGTGGGTGTAGGGTTAGAAAAGCTGCATAAGGCAGCATGCGGTAATAGGTATCGGAGAAGATTCACAAATAGCATCAGACAACCCTTTAATTGAGTTAAAAAATGAACTCAGAGTTATTACACTATCTAAACATCCTCCCTTGCTTGTCTTCAGTTTCCAAATGTTGCTTTGGATAAATTACATTACTACAAGTAACAACACTGATCCTCTTTTCTGCTTATGAAATGTACCTTTTTTATTGAAAACTAATGTACAAATCTGAAAATCAGTTCAGCTAACAAAGCCAATTCTCTTTCTGCCACTGAAAATGCCATTTCTGAAGCTATTTCTACTACATTATATCACTAGATGTGATCAGAGAAGCAGCACAGGGCACTGCAAAGAGAAGTTTCAGATCTCTTTTTGGTGCCTTTCGTTGCGATACTTCTGTAGAAGTGAATGCTTTGTGGCTTTATTTTTAGAAGTGCTGCCAAATGGTAGAAGTTCCTTCTGTTGTCATGTGTGTCTGTAAGGATGAAGTAATTTTCCCTAGGGGAATCTGTAAGGAAGCATTAGCTAGAAGGAGGTAGGGAGGCATCCATGTATGAAAATGTAACCTGTTACACCTGCAAAACTGTCATTTTTCTACAGTTTATATTTATTGTTTGTCAAGATAGGCTTGTACAGCAATGGGGAAGGGGAATCTACAGAAAATACAGGGATTTGCACAAGTAAAACCCCCTTCCAAAGTCTGTATTTAGAGGAAATCCTAGATACATAGCAGAGCTCACAGGTAGCCAGCCAGCCAGCCTCTATGGGCATCTGAAGATGTACACAGTGTTAGCTGGGGGAATTTTATTCCCACCACAGTAAAGAACAAGTGTTTGGCAGGAGATGAAAGGGCCGATGAAGATGTCACCAGAAGCCACTAGCAGTCCTGTGCTCCGAACACTCTCCCATTCTTTATCAACTTTTGTGGAAAAACCTCTTCCTTTGGTGGGAATGTCTGCTCTGGAGGAGTCTCCCAGTCTGAAAGGACTTTTTGAAATGTGTTGTCAGGAGCGGATATGGAACAAGAAACTTTTTTTTCCTTCACTCTTGTGGCAGATGTCACAGGTATTTTGTGTCACTGTTATGTTTTGAGACTCCAGAATACTGATTAAAAATAATGTTATACATGGGGTGATTCTCATGTTTTAAGATTGATGTGGGACAACTAGAGTGGGTTAGGGAGTACCCTGATAAGGAAAGCAAAATAAACAGTGTTGATTGTCTTCTGGCTGCTTGAAAGCAAGACGGCATTCCCTTGCTTTTAGACCCAGGGCTTTTCCTTGCCAGATTCCTGCATGTCAGCTGCCCTCATAACAGTGCTGCTGAGAGTGGGGGGCTAAGGAAAGCAGGACCTGGGGAGGAGAAGACACCCAGTATGGGATGCTGAGCTCTTGTGTAGCTTTTTCACTTTGCTGGAGAGCAAAACCAGAAAGGACACTTCGGCGAACTGTGTGGAAATCATCAGTACTTGTGGTGTTACCCCATTGTGTGTTTTGCTTTGCAAGCAATAAAACATCTCTTGATTTCAAATGTTGCCTTCCACAGTTTGTCCACACCCTCAGCCCATAGTCTTAGCAGTGCTGGCCACTGTCCCCTGCAGCCTATGTCCTCAGGCCTTCAGGCTTTACTAGAGATGCTAATGAAAACTAGTCAGCTAAATGAAGGAAAAATTAATTTGCCAAAACCAAAAAAGTAAAAAAACCCACCCAAAACAAATACCCTCTTGTTTACAGGGAAGCCATATGTAAAGCTACTAGAGGTGTGTACAAACACACAGAGGTTTAAAGTGAAAGAGCCTGGGATTAGAGGCTGTAATCACTGTGAATCCCCGCAGGACCTCTGTACCATGCCACAAAAAGCTTCATGCTCTCCATCACTGGCATGTCAAAGGGCATTTGCAAGGGTCTAAGGGATGTACAGAGATCTTTTTTGTAAGACAAGTGAGAAGACTGTGTGAATTTGTTTTTTAAGATTGGTAGTATGACTAGATGCATAAATTTTGATGATGGAGGTATACAGGTCATTCACACTGCGTCTCCTCTCCCACTAGATTCAAGATTTCATCAACATCATGGACATTTGTTGAGCTTGCTTGCTCTTTGCAGCTTGTGCCTTTGAGCGTTTACTGTCTCTCCCCAGTTGTTGCTGTCCCTCCTTCCCATCCTTCTGTATTTGGCAGCAGATGTTCGCCCTCCCCTGCACTCCAGAGTGTGGCTACATCCTTGGGTGGTCCAGCTTCCCCCAGGGAAACCAAAACTCCTTGAGCAAGAAAATGGGAGCTGCAGGAAGGCAGATAAAGCATCTTTCCTACCCCTTACTTAAAGTACAGCAGCACCAGCTTTAAACACTCTGGGGCTAGTGGTCTAGTGTGTCTGGTCCAGCAACTGAGTCTCTCCCTGATGCTGGTCTGGTCTCAGTACCCATGCCTGAAAAGTACTCACCAGCAATATGTCCTCCTTGCTGGGGACCGCTCCAGTGGTAAGCAGGTAATAGTCACACTGGATGACATGACACAGTGAGTCATACCATTCTAATGAAACAAAAGTGTCGTCTTCATCCAAGCCCAGAGAAACCCAGTGAGGTATGCTTACACAGGTCCTTAACTCCAGGACAAGAGCAATGATCTGTCCAGCTTCAACGGAGAACCTGCAGTCCAGGAAAATTAACTTGCTGTCATGGGAACTAGGGGTGATGCCCCACTCTTCAGAGCTAAAATTCAGTTTGGTAACCCTTGATGTGTTAGCTGAAGCTTAACGCATGACTGGTGATTATGCACAAGAAAGGGACACAAGCCCTTGCTGTACTAACAGCATTCCCCCTGGGAAATGAAGCATCTGGGTCAGTGGCTGTGCTTTCATTTGCTTTCTCAGTCTTGCTGCTATGTGGCCTGAGAGTGGCAAGCTCATGGAGCCAGGCATGAAGGGATGGAAAGGAATGTCATGCTAGGGTTATGGCAGTGGTAGAGTTGTAGCATTTCTCTGCCTCAGGTCTATGCTGGGTTGTAGAGCGTGGTAAAGTGCCCAGGAACTGGTCCCATGTCCAGAATAAAACAAATAAAACCTAAACTGGAAGCAGCAAGTGGCCTGTTTGGGACTGTGCCAGATTTCAGGATGTCCTCTCATGCATCTTCCAATGACCTTCATTCCTAGAATGCCCTGAGCCCTCCTCCTCTTCCTTAAAAGTGGCTAGTGATTTTCAAATCTCCCATATTTGGAAAGCCAAAATCCTCCAGAGTGTCCAAGTTGTAGCGTTAGCATTGGCGTCCTGTTTGGAAAGCATTTGAGCTCCTGGCAGGAGGATTCTGTCACTCTGGTGCTTTGGGACTGTCTCTTGTAGTCTGCTGCAGCTCCACTTCAGATGCTCAGTTTTAGTTAGGTACCATTCTTGGCCTCTGCCTTGTCTGTGGCAGGGCATCTGCAGGGAGATGACATCACAGGTGGCCCTTGCCTGCAGCCCCCAGGGATGTCTGCCAGCACAGGGCAGTGGTACAAAGAAGCTCCTGCACCGCTGCTGGGCATTGCAGTGCCTGGGACCACAATGGCCAAAGGCATGGTCTCTCTTGTGGCTTTTTAGTGTGATGGGTGAGCCTGGCCCCTGGGTGTGATAGTCTGATGCTGTCTTTAGTGGCTGTATGTTGACATGACTGGAGGTCATGGGAAGAGTTTTGCAGCAGGTAAAAACAAGTCCAAATGTCATGAGCATCGAAGTAAAAGAAAAAGTAGGTAAGCTTAAGCCGCTTTATAACAGGAAGCAGAGGCTTCTGTGGAACATCCAAGAACCATGATTTCCAAATACTAGAGAAGGCCAGGAGTGAAATAATCTGATTTAAAGAGCCACGGGCCACTAGGGGAAGGTGGAGGAAGTGGTGAGGACATAGGAAACCCAGAAATTCTGACGAAGTATTTCCCACTGAAAATATTCTGAGCAACACTGACGGGCGAAATTCACTGAAGCAAGTGGGAGCAAGACCTCCACAAGACCTTATGAGTCCTGTCAAATCTCTAGTGTTAAAGACTCCAATCCTCCTCATCTCCCACAGCTAAGACTGTCTTTTTCACATTAGAGCAGCACAGTCACGCTGTCTCCCTCTGTCTCCCACACCAGCTGTGGCTGCCATCCAGCTGTGCTCATCCAGCTGTGCCTCACAGTGCAATCCCAGGCAGGGGAGTCTTCAGCGCTATGCCACTGCCGCAGGTAAGCTGCTGAGCCAAGTGCTGCCATCCACATTGCTCTGCTAAGCAGAGCACCCGCCAGCTGCAGAGCATGACAGGACCTCTTCTTCACAATCTGTCTGGATATGTCAGATAGCACTCCAGGCTACAGCATCGTCTCACACTCTTGGAAGGAGGGTAGCAATGGAGAGGTCTGCTTTGGGGACCTGGGCTGTAGTGTTTCCCCATGGCTAGCTCTGCAGAGGTAAAGTGGAGTGCGTTATCATTAAAGAGGAGATAAATCCTTTGTGGCAGAGGATCAGCGTACAAAACCACTCTGTGCCAGTCTGAGATATGGATGTACTATAAGCATAATCCAAAATTTTTGGAATTTGTGGAATTTGCTATGGTATCCAGTTCTCGTGCAAGAAACGTGCTTTAGAATCTTGAGTTTTGTTTCTATGTATAACACATATCTGTAGCCATGATGAATATGAAAAAAATTATTAAAAGCAGGAACCAAGTGTAAATCTTTGTCATTCTGAGTTTGCAGGCAGCTTGCGAAAGAACTCTGAAGTGTGTGAACTGTTTCATTCATCTCAACAGGTTATTAACTTTAAAGCTTTCATTCTAAAAGCATAATGAGCAGGCTTATTCCCTGCTCACGTTAGCAGGAGACTGTAGAGAACACAGCCTGAAACCACTCTTTTCATTCCTGAGAGAGCAGCCATGATGTCACTAAGGGCCTTCTCCATATATAAGTTTTTGCCTTAATTTGCAGGCCATCCAATCGGTTAGTGCACCTTTTTTCCATTCCAGCATCAGCTGAGTCCAGACAGATGCTTTCTGAGATCAGACCACCAGTGGAGAGCCCATGCTCCTCCAAGAAGTTCTGTTGCCTCCGTTAGGTGGGCTGGGTAGCTAGCTGTACCAAAACTCCAGCAGCCAGCTGATGAGGAGTGGCAAGAAGCACGTGGGGCTAAGGTAGCCTTCTTTGTCCTTACGCTGGGACAGAGGAGCGCTCATATCTTCAGGCCAGCAGTTCACAAATTGACACACTTTTCCTTACTGCCTCTTGGTCACTGCCTAGGTGCACGCCTAACCAAGCTGAGCACAACAGCAGAAGAGCAGGCATGCCAGGACAGGAACCTTACTCTAACCTGTAACAGAGATGTTTCTCTAGGAATACTACACTGACTTTCTCCCAAGCAGCTGTCATATATCCCCTGACAACATTTTTGATGCTGCAGTGCAGTTCCTACATTCAGACCTCCAGCGCTCTCAGACAGAGAGTGATAGAGGAATTGAACTTTAGTTCATTGTCAGGGATATTGCTGTTTACGTTCCTAATATAATTCATCACTCCTCACTCCCTCCATTTTGAGCTGTGAAGCTGCTGTGGCATTTATGATCTTGTGGTAAAGTTCCACAAACTCACAGGTCTGTGCAGCAATACTTTAACACCTCCTTTAGCAAAAAGAAGAGGGGTCAGCAAAGGATAGCAGAGCAGAGGAGCACAGGGCAAGGCTGTATGGTGGAGGGATACTAGGAATTAAATAGAAACTACTAAAAACAAGCTAGTGCTTCTTGAGGAGATGTTGATAGGGTAGAGGAGAGAAGCGGAGAGCCAGAAGGGGACACATATCTTGGGGTTGCTTAGTACGTTACTTTCCATCACAACCGCAGGTATAATTAAAAGCACAGTTTAATCCTGGCTTCCTTTTGCTAATTTTCTTTTTTTAGACCTGTTACACAAGTCGCACATGCAAAGCATTTGAAATAACTAGTCTAGAGAGCATCAAAGAGGCTCGTGCGTACAAGGGGTTGCACAGTCTTTCAGCAGCGCCACACTCTGCCGCCAGGAAGCCCTGTGTTAAGGGTTGGCCTGTTCTGTGTGTGAGGCCCAGAGCGCACAGCGGCTTTTGCAGACAGCTGGGGACTGGAGTCAAGCTGTGATCGGCCTCCCTCTGTGCCTGCGCTGCTGGAGACAGGAACAGCCCGCAAGGAGCAGGGTTTTCACAGGATGCTAGACCCCGAGGAGCTGTTGTGTTTTAGGGACTCTCTGTCTGTCGTTCATGTTGCTGGATTAATCCATGGTGGATAATCATCACACACACACAGAAAAGTTACAGTGTGACTTATCAAACACATATGTGAGAACAAGCATGAAACACTCCAGGCTTGGCAGTGGAGTGGATGCTGTTTGAAATGTTGGTGCTTGGGTAAGGAAGCACATGGGTTCAGAGCAGCAGTACTGACTGCTGTCTAATTCCAGTGCAAGAATACATGCAGGCAGGGGATGCAGCAGCAGAGCAGCTCAAAGTTTGAGGCAATGATTTGTTTCCCCTGTTTCTGAATCCGTAGAGGCTGCATATATCATTCAAGTGATGGTGACAGAAAGATATGGAGGTTCTTGCCACATGAGAAGCTGTTTGTGGTAGCGGTGCATGTGAAACTGAGAAAGGTAACCTCAGAGTGCCTGTAGGGCACTCTGGTAACAGCCGTCCTGCAGTGCTCACAACCAGCAGTGAAGATGCTGGCTAAAACTCGTGGAAAGGAGCAGGTGAGGAAATGGCATGCACTATTGTTGAAGTCTGAACAAATTGCAGTTTTCTGTTTTAATTCTGCATCTGGCAATGGCACAATTTCTCACCAGAGAAGTACAATGTTTTGTTCCTATTTCAAACAAGTGTGGAGCTGTTCCCAGATACTTGTGTCACCAGACCTTAGGGGTGGTCAAATCGTTTGTTCATCAGAGACATCTAGTTTTCTGTTTATTGAGCACAAATCCCTGTTATGGACAGCATTAAGACAGGCTTTCTCTGGATCCTAGCATCTATGACCTTGAAAGCAAACAGGGTTTTGTTCGCTTGTTCGTTTCAGAAAAAGACTGTATCAGAATTTATCATGTTGGGACTTCCTTTCATTTTTTCCTCTGTATTCTAAGGAATGTTCCCCATGGTAGTAAAATTCAGACCTTCTCGATGTCAGGAACTGCTCTACTAGGGGCTGCATTGTAAAATGGGAGCAGTAGCACTGTTTCACCCACTCGGCTATTAACAGACACTGTGTGCTCCAGTCCTGTGCTGAGCAGGGGGTTGGGGAGTGTCTCATGGGCAGTGCAGGTTAGGACAAGGCTGTCCAATAAAAAGCAGAATCCACTCAAAAGAAATAAATCTTGTGTAAAAGCCAATGTGTTCTCGCTTCCTTGCCTGCTTTCCCTCCCTTCAGCTTTCATGTCATTGGCTCAGTTAATTAAAATTGCAGTAATAGGGAGACTGGATGGTTTAGCAGATTGGTAATGGGATATACAGCCTTTCACCTCCAGGTCAATGGTTCGATTGCGGCCCAAGTTGGTAGTGACCAAAAGTTATTAGCATCGAATGGCTGCTCGGTGACCTCTGTGAGATGCATGGATGATTTCAGTGTTCTGCCTTGCAGACAGGTGTCCACACCACGGGAACCACTTGCACTGTGCCAACTGGCACTAATTGGCACCCTTGCTGGCAGCCCCAGCAGTGGCTGGGGATGTCCTGGGCACCAAAGTGGCAGCAGCCCTCTTCTTGGTGGTCCTCTCTCCTTGGTCTCCCGTGGAGCTGATCGCCTGTGGGCAGAGACAGTGCTGCTCCCCAAGGCTACCTGGGAATTACCTCTGCCCGGCAGCAGAGTGAGTGTGAGAGGAACCAAGTTTGCATTAAGCAGATTTTGGGGAATGGTTGGCATTTGCTACTCTATTTTTACTAAGCACAAGCAATCTAGGGCAGTACATTTACTTTCTTAAGCAACAGAAAAGGCAGCTATGTTAATGCAAGACAGAGGAAGCAATAGCCCAGGTGACATGAATGGCAGCTAAAAACAAGCCAGCTGCAAGCCAGCAGGACCTGCCGGCATCCAAACCAGCCAGTATGATGCATCGTTAGTTTTGGAGAGGGCTTTGGCACTAGGATCTGCAAAGGCAGGAGAAAGGGCTGGCCTGGGCAGCCCATATTAAAAAGCAGGCGTGAAGATTTACAAGCCATTGCCAGTCAGAGCTCCACAGCCCCTGTGGGGGAATGGAAAGCAGAGCCAGGGGTAGTCATCCATGCCAAATTCAGTTCTCTCAGTTTTCTGACCCAATTGCTATTGTCTAATTAATGCCTCATTTAAAATGTTGGTATGGACAAGACTTCAGTGGGTGTGAGTCAGCAGAGCTGCTTCAGGCCCATTTACACTAGCTGGCATCTTTCCTCCCAATATTGGTGACTCTTGCAGTAGTCAGGAAAAATGCCATCCGTGTTTCTATTTGTCATAATTGCGGCATGACAGTTGAGAGGGAGGAGAACAGCAGTGTTTTCTCCAGTTTTCCTCAGCCCAATACTTGAGTTTCTCACTCTCTGGCACGTTTCAATCCCCACAACTCACTTGCAAAAGACTCCTTTAACAGACATGACATGCAAGATCACACAGGAAATATGGGGTGGATGAGTTTTCTGAGTTTCTTCTTGCCCCTCAGGTCTCCAGGAAAGGCCTTTTCCAGTGACATCTGGAGTCCCAGTGACTGGACTGGAGTTTTCTCAATAGGCAACCACAAACCTTTAGTAGTTGAGAAGTAGTTTAGTTGTAGCAGTGCCAACAGAACCATTTCTGGTCCTAAACACATGCCCAGAGGCGACTTTGCACAGCAGCATCTGCCAAGCAGTTTACTGAGAAAGCAATAGTTTTGGCTTTCTGTGTCCAGGAGAATCTGCCAAAGCCCTGCCAAAGCAACAAATTTATTTAGGAATTTGGCTCCCATTCACCGAGCACACATGTTGTTACTTGTAAGCAAGTGGAAACGTTTCCTTTTAATGTTCTCGCTCAGCTCCTTGGGGTCAATGCAGAGTCTGAGTCTGCCCCCTTTCTTCCCTACAGTTTTTACGGCCTCAGCTCAGACTGCTGACTCTTTGATTCTACAAATAATGCCATCTGCTGTCACGTTTTATAGTTCTTCCACTGGTCTGTTTTCTCCTCAAAAGATGATCCAACACTGTGGGCTGTCTGACAGATGCTGTGTCCTCCCACCGCCTCACCGAAGAGTCTGTGTCCCAAAGCAGTCCCAATCTTACGAGTGCCAGATCAATGGTGGCCACCAGCGTGGTTGCTCTGTCTGATCACAGTGAGACCTGACATGTTCCCGCAAACTCTTGTTCTATCTGGCGATTGTCCCTGGTTCAAGTTTCTATAGGGCTGGGACTTGTCCATCGCCAGCTACAAACTGTCTCACCTTGAGCCTTTAACTGCGGTGCCCCAGTGGCAGGAGTTCAGTTGTCAACTTCACTTGCATTGCTGACTGTCATTTCTAAGCATTTTTTTAACCCTCTTTGTTTTGCACTTGTAACATCCTCCTTTTTTGTGCTTTTATGAATAACTTTCCTCCACCATTTGAAACTCTGAACTCTGACTAATCCATGCCTTTCCTTCGCTGGCGTATTTCAGTGGAGGATTTGCAAATCAATGGACATCAGTAGCATAGGAGATTTCTTTTCCGTTTTCATTTTCTGCAGAATGTTTTCTTTCATGTTTAGCTGTGGGGTTGATGGTCATATGTTGCATTTCAGCTTTTTTTGCTCCTTGGCATGAAATCACTGCCTTTTTGAACTTTGGGTTGATGTCTCTGAAAAGTCTTTCAAGACCTCTGTATTGCTGAGCTCAAGAACTTTCACAAACAACCACCTCATACTTCAGATTCACAAAAAAGCTTTTTGATTTGAGGCCAAAGAAGCACTGATTCTTTTTTTTTTATTCCTGACACCTTACCTGAAAAATGTATATTCCACAGGCAACAGCCCTCATACCTTCTTTACATGTCTTTCCCCCTTGGTCTAGCTGGCTTTCAGTGCAGTCCAAGAGCACTTAGAAGGTTTTCTTTTCTTAGCTCTGGGATCTCAGACTTTGCTTGTGGTGATTACAGGGCTGGAGAATCTTAAAGCACTTAAAATACACCAGCTTAAATACATACACACAATGGTGAAGGAGGAAAACACTCTCTGTTTAAAGAAGATCCAAATTTGAACTATACTTCTGTATAGAAAACTCCAGAGCTTCAGCTTTCCACCAGGACTGCCTGGAGGTACACAGATGACCCTGCATGCCATTTTCTCTATAGCTAAGTAAGTTAGTGCTTGTAATTACTGTGCAGCCAAGTTTATCAAGTCAAGATCCCTTTTATTTTAAATTCAGAGCTCTGCCATGTGTTATTAAGCTCCAATTTTATTATCAGTGCTTCAGCCTGCATATGACGTACATTGCTTAAGAACTGTGGAGTGAATTACCGAAGTTAGGCAGAGTCCACGAATCAGTGGAGTAAGAAATATTTTTTTATTAAAACCTTTAAAAATTGAAAATCAACATGTTCCAAAAGATGATTGTAGCAATTTTTGGTATTAGAGTGCTGAAAAAACACCACAAACGGAACCCCAAAAATGTTTCCAAGCTATTTAGGCCAACAGACCATTATAACTCTTCAGTGGTAAGGAACCATTCTGCTTGCTTGTCATCAAACTTTTACTTGAATATTTTTGCTCCAAAATATTGCAGAATACTGTATTTCCATACACAATCTACCTGTCCTCACAGTTCCCTGGTGATCCATAAATCTGAGTGTGGGAATCACTGCTGTGGGCAAAAAATGAGACCAAAAATCGTAAAACTGCAGGGAACTACAAGAATCCCCCTGTGTCCTTTCTAGAATTCTGGCAAATATAGATGCAGCTCAGATGTAATTAGCCACTTTTCCCTCATTTAGTTTAAATATATCTTACTTTCTGCTTACTTTGTCTAGCCTCCAGGTTCTATTACAAGCTGTTCAGTCAAGCACTCTTCTGGCACTGTACAAGGCTGAGCACAATGTGATGCTGATTGATGAACACATCTGTAACAGGGAATGCTGGCAAACTTCTGCTGTGTGTATCAGAGCTCCACAAGTCTGTTACATTTATGTCAAACAAAGATCTGTGTTTGCTTGATCTCAATGTTTTTTGCATCCATGCTTAACACTTTTCAGAGTTGGATTCTCTACTGAAAGTTGTGGAAAGGTACCTGCTCAACACAGCCAGACCAGTGGCATTGCACCATTTCTTCCAAGCACCTCTGGGGAGCTTAAGAAAGAGATCCTGTACTCCATTTTCACAAATTGAAGTACCTTATTGGAGTTTTTCCTATTATATGCAAGTGTTTGGTGGAAGGTGAGCCAATGTAAGTGCACAACAAAAAGAAAGACATATTTGAATAACATCGTCCCACTAAGTCATAATCCAGTTATTTCCACTTGTTCAGTTTTATTTCAGGGCTACAAACATTTTAACAAGAGAGGCCTTTGAAAATAGGCAGATTGAAGTATTCTGTATTTTTGTAATCTGCAACAGAACTGAAAAAAAACCCCACCTAATGCAAACATGATTTTTAGCATTCATTTAAAAGATTCATACAAAACAATGAATACAGTGGAAATCACCAAGAATTTACATAATGCATGTAAGGAGGGTCAAATTTGATATTTGATGTTGCAGATATAATGAATGTTCAGAAATAATATTTCAGAGAGTTTCTCTTTTTTTTTTTTTTTAGTGCATCATAATGAAACAAAACAGGAATTGGACATTTCTTTAATACATGTTTTTCAATAACCTTCAAATAAAATATTTCATAGTTGGAAATATCCCAACTATTCTAAATTCATTTGAATCCAGAGGTATGAGATTTCCTGGTCCTGATTCTGTATCACTGTGTCATGCATGCAGCTGGTTTATTCTCCCTCTGTACTACATAATGAGATGGAGGGCAGGCAGAATTTCTACTTGTGCAAAGATGGAGGAATATAAAAAGAAAACCTTTTCTAAATCCAGGTTTAATTAAAGTCATTCATACTAGTGGAAATCCTGGTAGGGTCACTAATACTCGGAAGGAAGAAGGTCAGCCAGCATCCAAATATGGGAACTATACAGTAGGGCTACTGTTTCTGCAAAGTAAAATATTTTTTAAGGGTGTTTTTTGCCAACTGGTGGACACCCGCAACAGAGCTGGTCACTTATCTGACTCTCCTGTCCTGCGTGAGCTGCCCCTCCGTGTCTCTGACCCACTTAATTCTTTCATCCAAGACCTGAAATAAATACTAGCTGCAAAGAATTTGTCTGTAAGATACATCCACCAGAGCATTTTGTCATTCCCCACAAGCTGCTCTTTGTGTCCCTGTAGGAAAAATCCTCTTGCACCCACAGTTGTGTTAATGTTAACCAAGGGATAATGGGTGGCACAGTTGGAGCCCACCAGGGAGCTCAGCGCCTGCTCCCTGTTACAGCCCTCCTTCACAGCAGCATCAATGCACGTCTGCTAATCAGTAAAAACACTCCTTTCACTGCACAGAGAGTCTTGGTGCCAAAACACGCTCTCATATATCCTAGACTTCCATAACTCCATTGGCATAATGAAATTGCACTGCAGAAAATGAGAGGAGAGCATGGCCCCTGGCTGAGCTCTCATAGTGGTGCAGGCTACAGCTGTGGGTTTTGGAGCATCGGGTTACTCAGAGGCCGAGCTGAAAGCTGAGACAGACAAAGTACTGATTGCGATTTCTAACTTTCAGTTTTTCATAATAAACATAGACACCTGCAACACAACACACAGCCTATACGTACTGCTAATAACGTCTCAGCAAGTTGCATGACTGAGATTTTAGACATGTCTTGAGAGCAAAGATGGAATAATAATCATGATCTTATGCAGGAAACAGAGCACGTAACAGGATGGATACATTACGCCCCAAAAGAGGCGTTATTCTTCCTTTTCCACTCCTTTTTTCAAAATTGGAAGCAAAGTGAATAACAAAAGCCTTTAGATAAAACAACAGAATTTCTAACCCAAAAGTAAAGTCTTTTTGTGTGCATTGCTCCTCAAGGTATGGAATGGGATTTGCGATACTTGTGAGAAACAAATAGCGCTGAGTTCACTGCAGGCTTCGAATCTGGCACTCTGATTATCAGGCAATGGCTAAGAACATTTGATATTCTTCCTTTATTTCTTTAAATATTTACTTAAGTATGCTAACCTCAAATACAAAGCCAGCATTTACAAAGAAATATTTGCAAGTGCAAAATCATTACTGCTAATAAAAAAATAAATACTGTAACATAACCACTGGAAACATTTGCAGTTTATTTTTTTCAAAAACATTATTTAAGGAGTAATTTGAAAATGTAAGGATAAAGAAAATTTGGTCTTCCTTGGGAAGAGGATGTTGCGAGATATAGTTCTTAGTTACTCATAAAGTCAGTCTGTTTTGCAGGTATTACTTACATATGAAAGTAAATAAATTTTGCATTTTAAGAAAGTCAAGTTAGATTAATTGAGTTTAGATCACCTGGGTTTTCAGCAAGTTAAAATCCACAACAGATGGAGATTTAATTCTTATAATCCGTTCTTGCCTAAATCAAAACACAGTTCAGCATACCCCAGACTTTCTAGTAAAATCTATTGCCATATTGTGGACCTGATAGGTACCTCTAATTTTAAGATACGGTAATCCCACACTCGTATCATATTCCCAAAACATTTTTCCACATCAGGAATGTATATCTCATAAATTGTTTTTGGGTCTGAGCAGCATCATGTGGTTTCAAAATCAGGGTTATTTATGCTGTCACTTAGCACAGCTGAGATCTCAGGCAAACACACCTGCCCTGACCTTCTTGGGTCTGCTTGTTTATTTGTCATTTCTTTTCAGCAACCATTCTGTTGGTTTGTATCCTTTTTCATGCAAGCCCCTTTATGGAAGGTTAGCTATTGTAATCAGTTTTGTGTTTTCAAAATGTCAACAGACTGTCTCACAAATGTTTTAATCTTTTATGATGATGGGTGCCCATGAGCCTGATGGGAGTGCTGCAGAAGGGACCAGTGAGGATCCAAGTTATCCATTTTATCTTCCCCATCCAACTAACTACTATACAGCAATCAGACACGTGGGTGGGAAACAGGCAGAAGCATAAGACAAATAAGTTCATCTTAAGCACAGATGATGATGGTAACGCAGTTTCAAAGTGAATCTGAAGCCCAAAACATAATGTTGTTCAGTCTGTATAACATAAAAATTACTGTAAAGACCTTGCAGAACTTTGCTTCCAAATGTTTTTAATACCTGACATTTGGGATAAACCAGCATATACCAAAGAGGGCTGGGTTTGAGTTTTATTGGCAAAAATATTCTTTACAAAGTACTTTTATGAGTCTGTATATCATTTCTGTCTGGGTTGGTTTAGCAGAGTCATGAGAGAAGGCAAATGCCATTAGAAATCTCTAGTCATTTTAGTAGCAGGACATTAATAAAAAGGCAACCAAAAAGCCCTCATGAGACCATTACAGCACATAACTGTATCTTTAGTCTAAGTTTTAATTCCTTTTTACACTTGTAAAAATTGAGCACTCAAAGATAGCGTTGCCTGATCATGATAGATTCACCTCCAACTGGATATCTGGTTTGACTTAAAGACTTAAAATAATGATCCTCTGCCATATGTTGAATATAACGTGGGGTTTTTAGCAAAGTATGTCTTAGATTAAAGGTACAGTATATGCCACAGCACCATTGAGTTGTTTCTCTGAAGAGAAACAGCATTCCTTCTGCTCTCCAGTTCGGATGACTTTCGCTTCAGGCTAAATGAGACAACAAATTAGGGGTGGGCCTTTCAGTGTGGTCTTTCACAAGTGGAAGGTGCAACAGTGTTCTAACCAGGGAGGTTTCTGACTGCAGAGGTGTAATAAAGTTAGCCAAAAAAACAGTTGAAAATACTGAATTTGGTTGTACCACTGCAGCTGAGGACTGCTTCATTCCTGTGTGAAAAAGGAAGTCTGAGCACATCCTGAAATATGCATATCAAAGAGGAGAAAAGCTAACATTTGTTTAAGTGTATACGTAAGAACACACATGGCACAAAAAAAACCTATGAAATTAGTACTTCTGTAATAATTATGCTACTAATAAGCACTACTTGGGATTTGAAATATGCATGTATGCATAAAAATTGTTTCCAGTGCTTGAAAACCCCAATAAATTACAGTAGTTTCTTAATCAGCTATCATATAAAAGTATACTTAGGCAATTTTGGAAAAGCATGTGAATTCCTGTATTGGTTGTAATGGCTTCAAAGGAAAGATTACTTGCATGTTTGATGTTATTTCCTGTGTTTTTGAAAGCTAACAAATAACATTTATTACTCCAAATAGCATAATGCATATTTTCTCAACACTTGTGGAATTTATCTTTCCACTTGTTGCTATTGTTTAACATGGTCAAAAGGTGCAATTACCTAAAAAACTTTTGTTGTTTTTTTTTAATGATTTCAAATACATATTCAGACAGCCTTAGCTAGCTGAATTAGCTCTCTCTAGTAATTCCAAGTGATGGCTGTGAAAGCCACTGGCAAGAGCAGGGCTGATCAAGTGCAAGTTTCCTGTTTCTGTCATCCAAAAAGTGCTCTTCTTATGACTTCTGTTTGTTTTAATGAGAACTTAATGGATCCTTTTCTTCTTGTTTTCTGCAAGCAAACATGAATATTGCTGTAATCTGGAGCCACACCATTACAGCAGCAGCAAGTTGCTGTTGTAATCAAGGATGCATTGATTGAGCAGGTGAGTGATGGGTCTAGAAAACTACAGGCGAGGTGCATTAGTGCATCTAAATCTAGTGACCCAGGTAACATCACAGGTCACTGAGAGGGCACTAAATCAGACTTATGGCACCCTGAGCAGTACAACCTTACATTCATAATAGTTCTAACAGCAGAGATAGATATATGAAATGTGTCTGTGACTAGTAAAAAGTACATGTGTGTGTTATATGTGGTGGGGGATGCGAAGGCTTTTCATGTATACACATTACTGTAAAAAGGAGTGCCTCCAGAATGCCTCTATAGGCTCTTCATTTTGTGTGCTCAACATGCAAGGGCAACAGACTTCTACAGTTGTAAATTTTTAGTGCAAAGTCATGGGGGACATGAAAGACAAGCAAAAAGCATTTTAAAAAGTATATTATGCTTCTGATGAATTTGTCAATTTAAGATCTACTCAGTAACAAGAACAAAAACATTTCAAGCCCTTTTGTGGCTATTAGAGGACTCCTGACACATTAGATATGAAATACCATCTGCAATGCTGTTTCTAAGAGTATTGTGTTGCTTCAGGTTATCCGAGGATAGCAAACATCTCTGCATGTGATGCTACATAAAATGACAAAAGACACGCTCCTCACACTGCACAAAATGCACAAAGAAGCCAGGTTTTTTTGTTTGATTGTTTGTTTTTAATGTGAGTGGAAATGATAGGTTCCAAAGATGATGACTCAGAACAACTCATATCCTTGTATGAACCCTTCCTTTCCTTTCTTACCCTCCAGCTTATTACTGTTTCTCCACCACAATGAAAAGAAACAGGTAGCTCATTTCAGGCAGCATAAATACCTGGTAAAGGGAAGATTAGAATGAATTGTCATAATTTAAACCTTAAATATGTAAAAAACAGAAGGCAAAAAATTAGCTACTAATTGCAGTGAATGGGAAGGCATTCCTTTATTAATATAGATACCAACCGCTTGCGATAATGATATTAATCATGATCACACCTACGTCACTACTACTAGTACATTATAATGCATCACATTTGCTGTGCATCACAGCTCTGCATTCTACTTTATAGGCAAATCAAAGACAGAGTCCGTATCTTGGAGAGCTTGCAGTCCTGGGCAGGGTGGGGAAGGTCCTGCAAACAATTATTTCCAGATGGACTGGTTACAGAGTCATGTATGAAGCACTCTTTGTAGATCCTAGGAGACACTTGGATGTGAAATGATAATAAAGAAAAAAATCATTTGTTTGTTTTGTTAGACCCTCACAAACTTTGAGACCTTCTTTCCTTCCCCCCCCC
>NW_009928889.1:22441-43181 GCF_000696875.1 Nestor notabilis
TTTCTTTTTTGTAAAAATAGTTTCTGCTGCTGAAGAGGAGAGCAGAGAATTGTTTATTGGTTTGGCTGATGAACTGCATATTTACAAGGAGGCTTAGAGAAAGCTCTGGAGGGAAAGAAAAGATGAAAGATATGGACTGGTGGGGAACCTGACCAGAAGAGAGACAGGAGCGGGAATGGTGAGGCGGGCAGAATGGGGATGCTGATGGCTCAGGGAGATGAAATGCAACAAGGAGAAAAGCAGGCTGAAACAATGCAGCACAAGCCACAGATGAGACATGAAACTAGAATTTTATGTGCAAAGCTAAAGAAAGGTACTGACAGGAGATGAAAAGGGCCAGCCAGAGGCAGAGCACGTGGTTCCAAGTGATTCAGATGGAAAGACTGGAGAATGATAAAGCAAGAGGCCTGGTAACTGTAGGTTGTCAAAGTTAAGGAATGAAGTAATAAGGCTTTGGGGCTGAGGGAATAAAAATAATAAGCAGTACAGAAAGGGATCAGAAGATTCCAGGGGGCATTGGAGTGACAGGACAGCAAGGCCAGTGCAGCCACCAGTAACTACGAAAAAGAGGAGGTGTCCAACCTCCTGTGCACCCAGTTCTCACGCTAGTGCGAATAGGCACTGGCCTAAAACCAAAATATGAAAGGAATGAAGGGAGAGAGGAACAGAAGCTCACAGAATGAAGGGAAAAAGAGCTGAAAGAGACCAATATGGTTCTCAGATCTGCTTGCAGTGTGATCTGAAATCAAGGTTGCAGTCAGCAAGAGGATAGCGGCTTCCTGCCACCTCAAGCAAGCCTCAGCCCCAGGTGAGCACACAGGCTACTCAAGGGATGAAGGTAATCACATATAGATGTGAGATTCATGGACGAGAAGGAACCTAGTAAGAGATCCTCTAAGCAAGTCAATGGGAGTTGAATGACATCATTCAGAGCTGGACAGTTCTCACCACTCTGATTCTGAGGCAAAGACCCTAAATATGATCAGTCCTTTAGAGCTGGAAGATGAAAGGGAAGAGAGAACTACTTCCTTTTATTTGGCTGCACTCACAGCCCAGGAGCCAGACTCTTCCAGGATTGAGAATGAGGGAGAGATACTTGAGGGAATTACGCATGATTTCCTATATTATCCTGTGAAATGTATTGATGAAAAGTACCAGCAGAGACAAAACATGTCACTGTGGACAAAGATGGAAACATTTTTGTACTAGCATCCAGAAAGATGTAAGTATTGGAAATAATAAACACATTAGCTGCAGGTCTTCTTTATTTTAAGTTACCTGCTGTTGAACAAGGACATATGATAAAAATTGTAAGTTCAGAATGATGTTCTACTATAGTCCATCAAAAACACCACCACCTGAGAATATCGATGCTGATGACAGCCAGAATAGAAATTTGCCCTCGACTTACTGACATAATTTTTGAGTGCTTTGAATATATACACTGAACCAGCACATAGAATTTGCAACAGAATGAAACCACTATGATATTGAGCAGCTCCTTCACTTCTGCGTGCCTAAGGCATTATGATAATGACTTCCTTTGTAAACTACTGTGAGGTTATTTCCTACAGAGGAAAGCAGATACGTAAGTGTCATGTATTATTATAATACTGATGAGAAATGGAGCACTGACTCACTGTCTTTTGTTTGCTAGAAAGGAGAATCATAACCCAAGAGGATGATTTTTTTTCGTAAGAACTTGCAAATGTTTAGTTAGTAATTTTAATTTATCACTTGTCTCTAGGGATGATGAATGTGGATACCTTACAACAATGAACACAGTCAGACACAAATCAAATTTACGAACTGGCCCCCTTTACAGTTCATAAGCCTCTGGGTTGCTCCCCCTTCTACACGAAGGGTCAAGCATAGTACCATTAGTATCCTATGTCATAAAACTCACAGGCCACAAGAGGGAGCAGCTTTCAGAGGTGCAGGCAGACAGCAAAAGAGGCAAACCCCCTCCAGTTACCTAAAAAATCCACACAGAATGTGTCAGAAAAGAACAAAAAGAGAGCACCACCCTCCCAAGCCAGCTGGGTGATACTTCAGATTTTGTAGCACATAACTCAGCCTTCATGCTGAAGTGGACATGAGATAGATACTGGCTCTTCGTGAATGACTCAATTTAACAGATACTCCTGTGTTAATTTCTGAACCTTTTCCTGGGCTAATCTTAACACTTTCTTCTCATGGAAGACATAAATTGCAATCAACACCTCAAGCATGGTAAGTGTAGGCTCACGTCTCTGAAAAAGAAGTACTCCTTTGGAGAACAATGGCAGGTCAAAAATAAATAATCAACAGGAAAATATTCAGACCATGTTTCCAAGCCACCTGCTTTATTTCATCATCTTCTATAACACCTCTACTTGAAGGCGGCTTTTTCTCCTTAAAAAAAAAGAAACAAACAAACCCAAACAAAAAACAAAACCAACCACAAACAAATACACTCTCCTCTCTGGCTTTCTCTAACCTTGTTGAAGGAATCTGTTTACTTACACTGAGTTGAAGCTTATTGCAATGGATCTTACCTTTTGCAGGAGCCATTAGCACAGAAAGCTGGATTTTCTGCATCAGGTGAATCTGCATGCCCAGGTGGACCTCTGCCCTCCTCATTCTGCTGCACCGTCACACGCTGACACAACATTTCTGTGTCAGACAGATAAATACACTGTGTTGTGCAGTATCTTGAGGGCTACACACTTACCCTGCAGAAACAGATATTGGTATCCCCTCATATCTTTGCTGGCACAGACACTTCTAACGGGATGGAGTTTCAAACTGTCTTTAAATAACTGATCAGTCCTCATTCAGTTCATAATGTGGTTTCAGGTGGAATTTCTTCTCTTTCTAAACTGCCTCTTTCTTTAGAACATGCCATAATATCATGAGAAATATTTCTTTTTTTCCTTCAATACTCACAAAGCACAGTGAAAACTGTGCTTTTTTTTTGTCTCTTAAAATGTCACATTAATTTAGCTGCAAACAATGTGACCACATATTGGACTGGCGTCCCTGCCTGCCACATAGCTGTAAACCCTGATTTTGCACTAGAGCACAGTCTCCAAACTGCTCTCATGCACCCACATGTCAGTGTGCAGAGGGGTGCTACTTCTAGCTATGCTTCCTGACTACTTTGGAGAAAGGCACCCAAGTGTTGGAAGTACCCAGTGCACACTGGCAGCCCACCAGATGTGCAGGACAGATCTACTGCCACACTTGAAAGAAACACAAAAGCTTGGGCAGTACAGGTGCAGCCAAAGGGCACTGATTCAGCTGAAGAATTCACACGAATTCAGGTATTATATCTAATAGCTGTGTCTAAAGACTCAGTTGTAATTTCCTGGAGCCCCTGTGATCAATTTATAGAATCAGGGGAAAAAATGAGAGATGACAAAGAAGGAACACTGAGGCTTACGGTTTCTTTGTGAGCCTTGTTCTGAGAAGAGCAATTCTCACTTCCTCTACACAGTCTAGGAAGGGTTTAGTGTCTAAGAGAGACACTTTCCTGATGTGAAATGCTAGGGACAGCAATGTCTAAGTTATGCAGGTGCATCACTACAGCTGGAATTCTCAGCTACAGCCCCTCTTTTGGAAGTAGGCTGCTAGACTTCATTGCTATGGTATTACAAGGAGGAAGATCTTTCCCTGTGCCCTGTTGCATGCACAATCAGGCTGAACTCAGTGGTCCCAAGAGCAAGAGATTACTTGAAGACAGAGAGACCAGCTTTCGAATTCTTTACTGGCTTGATTCAGAGCAAGAACTTGGATTCAGGTCTCCCATTCCGCAGGCTATATCCAAATGAACCTTTCTTCTCTTTAAGCTGTATAAATCCCTTTGAATAAATAATTAAGTGTTCATTGGACTAGACAGGGGAGGGGGAAATGTAAGGGAGTGATTCTCCAGCCTGATAGTTAACATGCTCATCTGGGCTGTGGGCAAATCAGGTTCGAACCACTTCTGCAACAACTAGTTAATTATTCATAAAAACCAGAACAGCTTCTATGGGAGAGAGGGAGTGCAATTATCCAACATATTGGCAGTGGATATACTCTCCTGGGATGTGGGAATGCTGAGTTCAATCCCCACTCCAAATCAGAGTGAGGGAAGTTTTGAGCACAGCCTATTACCTTGCAAGTTAGTGACAACAATTTGGCTGTTGGATGGATTGTATACATGCATGCAATCCTGGTAAAATTCATATACTCCTTCCCTTGGTATAATCGCTCTCCTACCATGAAAACTCTTGTATTAAGGATGAGCCTTCTTTGCTGTATAAAAATAGGTTGTACATTAAGCAAATAATCTAGATTTCCTTTATAGTAGTGGGGAAAAAAGATCAAGGACTTTTTCTGAATGCAGTCTATCTCACTGATAAAAAAATAAGTGAGATCATTTCTTCTCCAGAAATTTTAGTTGACTGTAAAGGAGCCTAGATGTCCAGTTCGGATGCAGGTCTACATCTGGGAGGTATCCAGAGTCAGCTGGGAGGAGCCCCTCTCGGGTTTCCATGAATCACCTTGAATCATGATGCAGCCAGTCATGCAGCAATGGGAGTGTCTTGACACTCAGCACTAAGCAACAGCAGAGCCTCCTCTGGGGCCATGAGAGCCCCAGGCCTTGCTAAGTGGCACATGCTCTCCCTGCAGTGCCCTCTCCATCAGCCATCTAAAATCACCTCTTCTTCTTTGCTCCCTTACTTCAGTCTTTTGTTTCTTTTAGCAATGCTTGAAATACACATCACAATAGCTGCTGCTTTTTTTAGGTCTTACACCTAGAACCACAGAACTTTGTCAGCCTGCAAAGAGATTATATAACTAAACAGTACGTGATCTGGTTTTGGTTTTAGTTAGTTTATAAATTCCAAACACTGCAAGATCCTAATTTCTATGGCAATGTCAGTTGATGGAAGGTCATAGTCCCTCCTTGGTGCATGTACTAAAAACGCCATTAGAAACAATGAGTGATAGTGTGCACATCCCACTGACATTAACAGGGAACTGATCCACCCAATATGCTTGTGGCAGCTCTCTCAGTGAGACTAGCTCAATGCCCTCCAGATGGGAAAGCCACAAGTGAGTGGAACTTCTTTTTTCTTTTCTTCAAATTAAACAAGTAATAAAGTTGCACGACTCTGTAGCCTGCATCATGTCTTTAAATGCGGTATTAGAATGTCATTGTCATCTCACAGCATATGGGACAGGAGATCCTCCTCACAGCAAAGTTTCCTAGGGAAGCATGCTAAGGAGAACATTTTGGCAGGGGATCCCTGTACAGTAATGTCATCCAAATGCAGAGGTAATTGCAGGGTGAGGAACAGGGGAAATGTTTGAATCTTGCCAGCAGCAATATGAGTGTAGAACCTCAGTCAGAAAATACATTGAGCTTGGGTTGTTGCCTTATATGACCACCAAAGACAGTACACACGTAGCTGGATGTGCTTATGGGAAGCCTAGGAAAGCTGCTTTGACAATGCAAAATGGCACTTAGGAAATCCAAGAAAACAATCCAGAAAAACCACATTCCAGTTGTTGCAAAGTTTGTCTGTGCTTCGAGTAATTGAATACCAACTTACCCTTCTGAAATATCCATGTCCAGTTGACATAATTCTGGCTATACAGTGGCTACGCAGGCTGCATACTTCTGCAATAGAGGTTAAAGCTCCTTTGACATTTCTTTGCACCAGAGTCTGAGATGGGCCTCTCTCTTCACAGGCTCCACATGAGTATCTCATTCTCTGCTCCAATGAACAAACTTGAAGGCTACCAAAAGACAGCAAGTAGCTTTGGTGGCTGTATTTTGAGGAGAAGGAGCCTGGCTCAGTTTGGCAGCCAAAGATTCTGAATCCCAAGTAATGAAAGTGCTGTGGTCCAGTGAGGACACTGCTTTACTCCATACTTTATGCTGGTGACCTCTCGGTAAGGACCTCCTCAGTGTGTGTGTCACTGTGTCTCAGCTTCTGGGATGTTTCTCCATTTCCAGATGCTGGTATTATCCTTTCGTTGTGGGTCTCTGATTCACCCTGCTGGGGCAACAGGCTTCACTTGCAGGAACCATGAAAAACCGCCTTGCCTTTGGTGATTTCTTTTCACTCTTGCCATGCAAAAAAGCATGGAGCAGATTCCTGTCTCTGATTCCAGTGCTTGTGCTTGGGATCCCATGCAGCAATGCACACTCCCTTGGTCACTAAAAGAGAAAGGGATATTACGGGAACTTTATTTTCTCTTTTTGTACATTTTTTTCCTTCAAGTATTGTATAGGCAGTAGAAAGGCACAATACATAATTTTTTGCTTTGGAGCTGTCTAACATAAGCTGCACAGCAGATGTGTTCAGGAAACTTTGCTTAACCTATAAATTTATGAATATTGCTACACAACTTTTGTGCCAATAAATAGTTAACTTGAAAATGAGCTACACAAGTGCAAGAGTATGTGTATTTGATTTATAGAACTAGTATACATCTCTTTTCCTATATGAAGCTGAACACATTCAATTATCAGTGTAATTACAGGGCAATTCTCCCTCTTCCACATCATGTGATTTTATTTTAGGTTTGAACAATACACATGTATGGTTTGTCTGGTTTTTAATAGCTACCATATTGCTCATCCATTCTGTTAGTTGTATAACTTTATTTAACATTCTCCATCTCCACATGGTTCTCGATTTGTTTTTTTAAGTTTCCTCTTGAAGGCAATTGCCACTCATTGGTGGCAATTGTATTGTTCTCAACCCAGAGCTGATTTCCAAATGTCGACCTTCAAGCAATTCAAGGTATGAATTGCCTCTAAACACATTCTTATAAAAATGAAGTATCTCTTCTTACATGGAGTGCATTATCTGGAACTGTTCGTGACATGACATTATCATTATGTTACATTGATCACAGCTTTTTACTCCATCCATTCCATTCCCTGCCTTCAAAAAAACAGGAAAAGGGCGCTACACTTCTGAGCTGTGCTCTGAAGGTGTTCACTGTGAGACCTACTTTTGGCTAGACCTGTCTGTGAACATCACCCCAAAACTCCTGCCCTCAATTACCATTGAATAATTTTTGCCCAGAGCATCTTGCCAGCTGACAAGGAAGATTTTTCTTGCAAATTCACCCTGCTTTTACTCTTAAAGCTTGCTGCACTGTGGTCTGAGCTGGTTGCCTTGGTCATGGCTGAAACTGTACTTGAATATATTTAATCTTTCCTTTTTTTTGGTTTAATCTTTTGCAGGGATTCACCTAGCAGGTGTCAGTGAAGGCAAACCCACCAAAGGAGATGTTAATCTCACCATCAACTTAGAGAAGAACAGTTCTAGCATTACATGTATATTTTTGCACAGAGATTACTTTTCTGGAGGCAAGAATATGAAAAACGTGACTGTCAAAAGCTTTCCTGTGACATCTCCATTGTTCATCCTTCTGTGCACAAAACCTGCTTTGGTTTATTTCAGCCTGTGTTTATGTCTTTACTTGACTGTGTCTGAATCATATGTTATTTCAGCTGGTTTTGCCCTAGGCTTTTTTGCCTGTTTGCTGAGCAAGACCAGTGATCCACCTGAGTCCAGTTCCAGTGCCATGACAACAGAAGTTTGATAGCTGCAATGTTACTGATTCTTAGCTTTCTCCAGTATCTGAGTTCAGCTGTACATCTGCCAGACTTTCACAGAAACATCATTATTTGTTCTGACTTAAGTTTTATTGCTGGTGGATCTAATAAGAAACACTACATTTCTCTTAGGTACTTCTTACTTTTCCAAACTATTTAAGATTTGGTTGGATCTTTCTTTAGTTTAGCTCTAAAGACAGATGTCAAAAAACATCCTTTGCCATATGTTCTATATTCAGTGTGGCACCCCAATCCTTTATCTATTTCACATCATTTTCCATGCTTCCCTGGAAGAAGTCCATTTTTCACAAATAACCATGTATACAGATTGCACGAGAGAATGAAGTATTGCTCACAGCCATGCCTGAAGTCATTCAGTCAGCCACAGCAAAGAAGTTAAGCTGTGAAATTTATTTCGCTTCTGGCGCCAAGCTAAAAAGACACACTTAAAAATACATTCACAAGAAATAACAGCAGCTTTATTGAATCTACTAAATTACAAGCAATTCTGCATATGCTAGTAGATGTTGCCATTTATGATAATAACTATGCACACACAGAGTATACACCAATGCATATATCTGGAACTCAGAAAACTACTTCTTCTTCCTTGTTTATGAGTGAGAGGTTTCTGACTGCCTGCTCAGACTACTAAAAAGATGGAGGTCAAACACAAAACCAGTGCAAACTGGGAAGAAAAATAACTGTGCTGCCTCCAAAGGCTATAGATTACCTCAGGAGTTTTCATTCATTTTATTGAGTGCAAATGAGTAACATTCAAACCCGTACTGTTTTTAAGCAAGTATTAATCCTGGGGTGATAACATCTACCCTACAATGCCAAGTGACTTTGAAGTTAAGCTCGTCATTCATCTACACTGCTTACTTGCTGCAGCTTTTGGTCCAGCTTGGGAACATTCAAACAGTTTGCTCAGGGAAAACCTCACGTGTGCACTAAGCTAGGACATATTCCCCTGCACTATGGATAGCAGAAGTGTCTGTCTGACCAGTTACTTCAGTGTGTCCCACCTGTTGTTGTGACACTGCCATGACCTGGAGGAGCAGAAAGCCACTTGCCACATGGGCCACAGTCTTTGTTAGAAGCCTGCGCTTAGACTGTGCTTATGATACCTGCCAGGACATTGTGAAGACACAGGGCAGGGTTTGGGAGTGCTTCATGCCTTTTCTGGGCTCTGATAAAATCAGGCATAGGCAACATGACCTGAAGATAAATGAGGAAAGAAGCTTTACCTTTGCTTTCTGGACCTACCTTTTCTCCATCTGGATTTAAGCTGTATTACTGTGAATAAAATAATATTCCCTACTGTATGCATGATTTTCAAACAAGTGTATCATTGTTTCCTAGAGTAGGGACCATTAGCTGCAAGCCAAGTTGGAGGTCCCTGGCATGTCCCCAGAGCTCTGCTGATTTCACATGTCCACTTGCACACACACACACTCCCTAGAGGCCACCCAAACTCAGTCTGGTGGTAAACATTAACAGGAGATCCACTTACTCCACAGGCAGGATTGCATTTTCCAATGCAAAATGCATTAGCAGTGATTCAATCTCCAGACACAAAAACCATGCAGTGACTTCTACTAACTCAGAAATTTAAGCATGGCTGAGTCATTGGAAACAGCAGAGTGCTGTGACCTGCAAAACAGTACAAAACATCTTAAAAGTAATTGTGTTATTTTCTTAGCATTGAAATTATGTGAAAAGAACTTCAGCCCGAAAAACGAAACATTAAAAAAATGCTAAATTTAGAATTATTAAGATTGCTTGTCAGGATCCAGCCATTATGTCCATGACTGACACCTTTTTCCACAGGCAACCCTGATCCTGAGGAATATTTTGATGAAGGGAGCAGAAGCTCTGACCGTAGTGTCCAAGATCTACATCTCAGGAAGGTAATAGAAAAAAAAAAACCCCACAACAAAAAAACAACCAAAGAAAACAAATAATCTATTACTAGAATGATCAGAGTGTTACTCTATTACTGCAGTATCACTCACGTATTATTAGCCTGTTACTAGAGATGCTGAAGCCAAGTGCCAAGTTTGCTCAGTAGGCAATGGAAAACTGAGATCCATTTGCTTAGTATTTTCTATCATCTCCATTCAACATGAGCAGACTAGAATTTATTTTTCACTGAACCTTTCTCCTCAGAAATTTCTTAAGGTGTTACAATGACACACTGACATTTTGTGTAGAGGATTTATCAAGCCTTTAATGCACAGGAAAACTGAAAGTTTTTTGTATTCTATGCAGCCAGTTATCACAACTGACAGCATTTCTGATTGACTGGCAATAATTCTCTGCTGACAAGAAAAATCAGGGCTCCACTGTCAACCCTGGTTGAGTATATGGGCAACTAAGATTTGAGGCTTTTTTCAGCATCAGTCCAGAAAAGTACCAAAAGCATGCAAGGAGAGGAGAAGTGATCTGAAGCACTCATGGCTAGTCAAAACAAAATGTCTTCATTAAAGTTCCTCTAATACTACCACTCACAAAGAAAAACATTGGGTCAAATGGGCCTTGCGTGGGCAAAACTCTCATTTGCTTTAGCAAATGCCTCTTAATATAAACCATTTCCACACATGGACCTCCCTTGCTACATCTGTGTTTTTAATACATCGCCATTCGCACCATGTTCCTTAAGGCAAAACTCTGCTTTTGGTTACACAAGTGGAAATGCAGTAGCTTTTTTCTGTATTAACATTAGCATAGTAAAAAGCAGCATACGACCTAAAACTCTGAAACTGTTTTTATATGTATTTTTACTGGTGTGTCAGCAAAGTATAACAAACACCCTGCTAGGAGTCAGGTAAGTGGTATTTTCCAAATTCCTGTGGAAAGAACAAGAATGCAAAGCCTATTCTGAAAGAGGTTGTTTCCAGCATTGTAACCAATTTCATGGCTGATAATACACACATTTACCAGCAGATAAGCAAAGAGAATACGTTTGTGTGATTAACTACATCTCTGATGTGCTGCATGGTGCATGAATTGTGCTTTTATCTTCTCTTAACTTTAGAGCTACTTAGCAATACTGTTCCCATTGGATTCAAGAAATTTCTATTAGCTCACTGTGAACAGGTCTTGTATGTACCTAAACATTTCATATCACAGGATGTCAGAGGTAATGCCTGAAGATCCAGTGGCAGACTACACAAGCATTTCAAACAAAACATAGCTCTCCTAAATTCTTAATCTGGAGTCATCCCTAAATTAAGTGTAGACATCATAAGTAAAGTTTTGGGCATCCAGCTCAAAATAAGCAGCTTTTCAATACCATAAAGGTTGTGGTGCTTACACATGACAACTGCATTAATTCAACTACTTCTGACATAATGTAGAACTAGTACATATGAACATTTCCCAGGATCTTCTCAAGTTTTCTCTTGAAGAATTTCAAGAACATAACATATAATATTTAATTATTATTTTCTTCCTAAAGAAGATTGTCTTCATTCTCTTTATCCGTTAATTTCATAAGTCTCCATTAGATTATGGAAGCGACAATAAAAAGAAAGTTAACAGTTTTACACATCCTGTCTAAGAACATCTTGCAGAGGAAAGGTATGTATAGTATGATGTATAGTATGCAAAGAATAGTATGTTTATCTGAACATACTATTCTGGTTTAAGCCCTTTTACAATGACTTCAGAGAATTTCTGGGTTTGTATGATCTCCAAATGGGCATTTTTCATGAAGCTGAAATTGCTCTGACTAAAAAGCAGCTCAAAGAACAAAACATCAGAAAATCCAGGCTACATCCCACCACTTTTATTTGGCCAAGGACTATGGTAAACTGTATGAAAAGAGCTGACAAATGTATTTCTCACAAATAATGGCATTCTTTGAACATACAAACTGGACTCTGCATAGGCAGCTTCCACTGAGGAAAACATGTTTTGGTCCTGAATGTTAATATATACAAAAAGACTAAAAGTGCTTGTTAGTGGTTTAAGTTACCTCTAACAGCTCATTATCAGTGGCACAGCTTTACCACTACTCTCTTCTGGTCACTTCTGGCCACTATAGTTCTCCACCAATGCTTGCCCAGCATACACTTACTATCACCAGGTTACTATCAGTGTCCCACTCCGGGGAAATCACTGCATTTCTGAAGTACTTTCCTCATGTACAGCAGTGAGCTTCCTATCGCTGCTGTCCGCTGCCCAGTAACCAGCTCATGAGCAACATTCGTAACTGTCTGCCAGGCAATAAGAATGATACATTACTGGTTTTACAATTATGCAGGACTGGGACAAAGTCCTGAGAAATCCTGGATATTCCTGAATTTAGGCCAAAGTCAGACTTTCTGACCATGGTGATCAATGCGACATATGCAAAAATAGCTTGCCTATCTTGAATCATCTTTCAAGAACAAATAATAGGACATTGACTATATGATATTACTTAGATCAACACCCAGTATGTTATTGGCTGAAACAAAATGTGTCATAGCAGTTTAGAAAAGTTTTTGACAGGAAGGGTATGTGCACTGTAACCAGCTGAAAGAAGACAAGGAGACCACAGAGGCAGAATAGGTCACAGGCATGAATGATTATAGTCCTACTGCCATGCTTTAGCCAGAGATAGCATCTTTCAACAGCAAAAGCCCATCTTCAGTAAGATTTTTAGGCAATTCACTTTCAGTGGAACATGAGTATTCAGGTACCTTTGTAACAGATGGCCTTGCAGTACAGTTCTGGAGTATTAGTTTACTTTTAAAACCTAGAAGGGAATCATATTTGCTGAATCTCTCATTACCAGATTAGTGCAACCCAGTAACTCTTCACTGCAATTTCTTCCCAGCCAGGTAGTGCTCCACACTAAATCTATTTACAGTTGAGACTAACAAGACCCAACCCAGAGAAGTATTTGCCTCTTTCAATAGACTGTATAATCAGCATCTTACTATGCCATCTCAAGAAACATAGCAATATGTACTAAAAGATCAAAAACACTCACACTGTGCTTGATGTGTTCAGACACCTTACAATTGGCAAGGTATAAAAATGAAAAATAAGTACAATTTTATGAAGAAGGTGAGATTTATTGTAAAGAACACTTAGAGACACTTTTATCTGTAGCAGATTTTCTCTCCGTTTGCTTTCCCTGTTCTAAACAGTTTTACAAAGTAAAAAAAGAAAGGAGGAAAGACTATTATCCCTATATTCAGGGTGAAATAAAGTTCACTGTCCATGATTCTTGCAAATATTCCCAGTTGATGTAATCAATGATAGAAAGATTGAGAGATATATTTGATTCTGGGAATGAAGGAGTGAAACATAATTAGCAGCTTCAGATAACAGTTTCAGCAGATGGGTAGGAGAGCAACGCTTCCAATGGGCCTTTTTTGACCCAAGGGAGGTTGGCAATTGCTTTTGCTGACTGGATGCAGTATTAAGGGCATCTGGGAGATGAGTCTCTGATAAATGAGCTTATGCAGTTTGTCAAACGTTTAAGCAGTTTGTCAAACATGCACATCTGTGAGCAGTGTTTTTGTGATCATTCCCAGAAAAGAATCACGAAGATCACTAACTGTTGTGAGCCACCTCTCATGTTCTGCCAAAGACACACAGGTGTACGAAGTCTTCCTTCCCAGATAAATGCTGTACTCCATCTACTGTGTACAGATCTTCACTGTTACCTTCTCTCCCTATTCTCTGTGCTCTTTCCTCTCCTCTCTTTTTTTCTGCTACTGTTGTTTAGGGGATCCCTTATTTCAGAGATGCATTTTGAAAGTTCATTACATTTTCTGTATCTTATGTCTTACTTTTTCACACTGACCTTAAAGGCTTCACAGGACCTAAGCAACAATTAAATCCAGCTGGCACTCAGAAGTTTCATTTCACAGACTGTAGTGAGACTTTGAGTTTTGTTGCTATGGAATTACAAAAAAAACCAAAACCCCAAAACAAAAATCCCCTGAGAATCAGAAACACAAAAATACTTAAACTAAAATTGTTTCTAAAAAGGTATTTGTTATTTAATTTTAAAATAATTTGTTGATTCAGGATTATTTTGTGACTTCTATCACTTGCTTCATTTTTTCTTCCTTTGTGTCATATTTTTACAGAATAATAATCAAAATACTCTTTTAAATTTTTTTTAAATATTCTGAAAGCAACTGCTACATAATACTGACCGAATCATTTTATCGTATCTTTAGATCAAAGTGTCTCCTGTTCATGCAGTAACAGTAAATTTTAACACTGATATTTTGATATATGGAGCAAGAAGATAAGCATCCGGTGCACTAACAGGAGAAACAGCTGGTTTCGATATCTTTGAATACTTTTCTCTAGGACACAAAAAACTAACAAAGCAACATCTGTAAACTGAGCATGCCTGTAAAACTCTGCTTTCTAGAGTCTAATCTACAGCACATCATCACTGCGGCTGGTCATAAATGACTTCAAGTTCAACAATTGTTTCAGAAGACATGCTCCAACTGTATTTAAAATGCTGACATCTGCTGAAGTAAATCCAATAGAATTGAGATAAAAAGACAAAATTGATCATATGAATTATTTTTTGAGATTGTTCATACAGTTAGCTATATATCAGGGTTCCTTTGTCATGCTGCTACAAAAACATTTGCTGGAAACTGAAGTTAAAGACTGAAAAATATTAATAGAAGAATGAATCACTTCCTATTTTCTGCCAGAAGAAGTTTTGCTTTCCTGGTCTTGTGGGTCAACTGGCACTGTTTTTGCAGTCTTTGAACTGTTGTTATCCATACACTTGGGCATTTCTTCCTGGGCCATGGACTGTTAGAAACAGGGAAATTTTTCTCTCATATTGAGGTAAATGAAACACAACTGTGGTGGGTTGACCCTGGCTGGATGCCAATTGCCCACCAAAGCTGCTGTATCACTCCCCTCCTCAGCTGGACAGGGGAGAGAAATATAACAACAAAAGGCTCACGGGTCAAGATAAGAACAGGGAGAGACCACTCACCAATTAGTGTCATGAACAAAACTGACTTGACTTGGGGAAATTAGTTTAATTTATTACTATTCAAATCAGAGTAGGATAATGAGAAATAAAATAAAATTTTAAGACACTTTTCCCCCACCCTTCCCTTTTTCTCAAGTTCAACTTTATTTCCAAATTCATAGAGGTTGCAGTCAGTTCATCACATGTTGTCTCTGCCACTCCTTCCTCCTCAGGAGGAAGACTGCTCATGCTCTTCTGCTGCTTGAGCGTGGGGTCTCTCCTGCAGAACACAGTTCTTGACAATCTTTTCCAACATGAGTCCTTCCCACAGGCTACAGTTCTTCATAAACTGCTCCAATGTGGGTCCCTTCCATGGGGTGCGGTCCCTTCCATGGGGTGCAGTCCCTCAGGAACAGACTGCGTCAGTGCGGGTCCCCCACAGGGTCACAAGTCCTGCTGCGAATCTCCTCCAGCATGGGCTTTCCATGGGGTCACAGCCTCCTTTGGGCATCCCGCTCCTCCGGTGTGGTGTCCTCCATGGGCTGCAGGTGGAGATCTGCTCCACCATGGACCTTCGTGGGCTGTGTAGGAACAGCCTGCCTCACGAGGGGCTGCACCATGGACTGGCCTGGCGCCTGGAGCATCTCCTCCCCTCCTTCAGCACTGACCTTGGTGTCTGCAGAGCTGTTGTTCTCACATACTCTTACTCCTCCACTGCTATTGTTCCACCCAGGGTTTGAATTTTATTTTCTCTTCTTAAATACGTTATCCCAGAGGCACCACCACCATTGCTGATGGGCTCACCCTTGGCCAGCGGTGGATCTGTCTTGGAGCTGGCTGGCACTGGCTCTAACGAGCATGGGGGAAGCTTCTAGCAGTTTCAAAACAAAACGTAAGGATGGAAATAAAATGTCAGAATTCAGACAAACAGTTCAATAAATATTACACACATTAAAAAACCCCAACCCTACAAAGAGACAAAAAAAACCCCAAAAAAACCAAAACCCCCCAAAAAATCCCCAACCAACCAACCAAAAAACCCACAACCAAACAAAAAGTATCTCTCCCAGTACCAGTGATTTTAAACTGAAAATGCCTGTCATTGACCCAACTTTTAAAAAGCAAAAGGCTGTTTAGCTCTGTTAATCATTGAACAGGTTAGAATGAATCTCTAAGCAAGCTATGGCAACCTGCTATTTAAAATATCAGCCAACAAGTAAGATTCCTTTAAATAAATCCTTTAAACATGTCCGTGTTTGCATTTGTGTCTATCTGTGTATAGCCAGTAGAGACAGTACGCTTGGAGCTGAAAGGAAGGTAGTGAGTTGGTATGAGTTTTGCAGTTGAATATTCAGGACTGTCTTGGGGATCTGCATACACAAGTTATGATATTGCATTTGTGATAAAAGGTAGGCTTTGGGGAAGGTCTGTAGCTTTGAGCTGGGAAATAAGAGTATTCTTCAGAGTGCACAAGGGGAAGAGATTTGATTTTTAAGAACTCTGCACTTAGAGGTGTTTAAAAAACAGTACTATTTCACACTGATCAACACTGGTGTAGTAAGTGAAACAACTGGTAAAAATAATAATATAAACAATACAATGGATTTAATTGAGCTATATGTAAGGGACATTAAGCAAAAGACTCCGTGTAAGAATTCCTTCTGATATGGCTATACAAAACAGAACAGTAAAAAGTGAATTTATAAAAAATTCTGCATCTGTGAAGAATACTTGCTTTTTTACACATTACCCTGCATCTTAGAAAGATAACCTGGGGACAGTGTGCCAGAATGAACTAACTACCCAACACCATATTAGCAAAGGGTCTTCCAACTGCTGAGTGATGTGTGAGCCTATTGCTGTGCATCTCTTCCCTTTTTCTGTATATTTTTAACATCATTGAACACCACTGGCTAGCATTTCTTTCCCTTACAGTATTTGCATGTACTTAGTCTTTGTGATTTCTTCTCTGTGGCTTGTGACACCAGCTACAGGCTGAGACATTTTCGCTTTTGTATCTCACAAACCGTAAAAAACTGTCTCTGTAAAACTCCTCTTTTAAGTGCAGATTTCCTTCGGCTGATTTTTTATTAAAATCCTGGTACATTATATCAAGATATTTAGAAATATAACCATTTTACCAAGGAAAACTAGTGTTATACAAGTAATAATACTCCAAATATTTATCTTTTACTTAAAAAAAAACTAACTAAAAAACAAATGTGAGTCAAAGAACAGAATCCACTTTCAGCTAAAAAAGATTTAATGTTTGTCAACTAGATTCCAGATAAAAACATTGTTGTCTCTCTGCAACACCATAAGTACTTGACACAGTATGTGTGGTAACTATTCCCACTATTTTTCATTCTTCTATGGTAATAAATGTTGAAAAAAATTGCAGGGACCAATAGAAATATTCGTAAGTAAATAGCATGTATAAAAATAAGGACCGTGGGATTTGGCCCATACAGTACTTTCACATAAGAGCTCCCCTTTGTTCCTGCTAAGTAACAAGTGAAGTCTAATTCTACATGGTCTACTTATTGCTTTGAGAATGAAGCATTTGTTGACCTGCGGCAAAGAATAATGTAATGGAAATGACTGGACTATATGGTTGTTTGTATGTGATTAGATGGCAAATCCATAAGAAGAGAGAAAATAGTTGCTTTCTGGTACATAAGGGCTAGACTGAAACATGTTGGAACTCTTTCTGGGTTCATTAGTTGGTCTATGTGACCAACAGTGATCCTGTGATGTGCAGAGTTTACTTGGGAAATATCTGAATAGGAAATATTAATACAGCCTCTTAATCTAGAGAACAAGGATTCTTTCGCTGAGTCTGGAAAGTGAGAGTTAAGACACTGAAAGTCCTGCTATGAATGGGATAAAGATGTATATGGGAAAGTTACTTATATCTATGTCACGAGTTTTGGCCAGAGGCTGCTAGAGCCAAAACTCTTCCGCATATCAAGACCGTGGAAGCTACTGAGCCAAAAAACCTTCCTGATCCCCAAAACCTCAGGAGCTCCATCATTGTGTTAGATACTCTGGGTCTCCCTCCTTTGGTGAAAGTGACTATGTCTGCCTGGTATGCTAGCCTGTGACCATGGCTGAGAGTTGGTGTGCTCCAGCTGCCACTGGGACTCATAAAAGCTGTTGCTGTTACAGCATATTTCCACCTTCTGCTTGTTGGATCCAAGTGCTGCTTCTCACTGGGTACATAAATTTTAAGATCTTTGGGTCTGAAACCAGCCCTTTAATTTTACAGTTGGATACACACTATTTTATGTTGCAGACTTTCTAACTGTTCAGGGCTTATAGGCATTTCTGAAGTAGCAATGAATCAGCTTTGGCCCCAGATGTCTCTTCAGAGTTGCCAAATATATATAAAACCACTTTATTCTCTCAACAAAACTATTATAGGTTCCTCTCATCCTGTGAAAGCTATAAAATCCCTATTGCAGCTGTTTGCTTCTATGGAAAGTATAAACTCTGCACGTATGTTCTTCCTGACAAGTTTTGCAACAGTTTAGTGATCATTCAGACACTCCACCAAAGAAGAAGAGAACCTGTGCAATGTATAAATTCTACTGAGACCCTGCAGAGCCTGTGTACTCTTTAGGATCTTTTGCAGAACACTCCAACAATCAAAACAGTCAGAACAAGAAAAGCTATTATTGTATTTCCCAGAATCCCCACAATATTCACAGACCGAGTAAACAGTAAAAACTGAAAAAGCCAAAATGTGCATTTTGTAATTCCACTTGTTGTTGAGATAGTGTTTGACAAAAGCAAACAAAAAAACCTCTACCAATTTTCAACTCAAAAACTTATTTTCCAATTACTATCAAGCCTCCCACGAAATGATGTGCTGGCAAGAAACTTCCATGATACAATACAAGCTGAATGGTTCCCAAACAGCTTGGATTTTTGTGGCAATTTGAAGTCACTTAGAAAGTAAAGGTTACTGTTCTGGCACTCATACCGCATAGGCAATTGCAGCTTAATTGTATTTTAATAATTATAGCTCAAGCTTCTAAATTTAAAAAAAACAAAATACATTTTTGTGTTCTGGCAAACACTTATAGACATTAAAAGGGGCTGAGTTCAAGGTCACTGAAGTTTCGGTAAATGACATTTGGCTAGAGCTTAGATCAGGAGTTGGGAACCTAAGGCATGCCATACCAGTAACTGGCAGAGCACTCTAAAACCAACAGTGTTCCCTCCCATGCTAAGATTTTAAACAAAGGATGCCAAATACATGGAACATCATTGAAGAAAAAAGGCAAATGTAATAAAATACCAGTTTTAAAAAATGAGAGCCTAGGTAATGTGACTACCAGCAAGCACTGCATGCTTCCAGGAGCCCTGAACCCAGGCCTCCTCCTACAGCTGGAGCATCCACACAGGCAGCTAGCTGTAATGACTGTGCAGGTTGTTGTCTAGGTTTACATCAATCCATCTCCCAGCCATGCTGATCTCTTCCTTCTAAGGCAGTTTCCAGCTGTCTACCATCAAGCTGTTTGTCTATCACTGTATTGTCTTGCTGCTTCCACTGCCTCTTCATTACCACTGCAGCCTACGTTGTTGGAAAGGGTAATATTTATTGTCAGCAGGTCTCATAAAATTCTTTTATTCATATGTTTCCAGACGTGGATATCAATGTTTTATTTCCCTCAACATCCAACTGGCATGTCATTTCAATAAGGATGTCCCAAAGTCCTTCTTAAGATCATATAAAGTTTGGACTATCCAAGCATCTGTTCTTGCCTGCCAGCAGAGCAAAGTCTTTTTCCAGCTCAGTAGCTTCCTGCCACACTCTTTGTCTGCATTTCTCTTGAAGTGAACTGTGCGTTTGATGAAAAACGCTTACCTACTTCCCGGAAGATTTTCTTCTGTTAGGCCTTAGCCTTCCACAATTAAGATCAGAGCCACATCCATTGTCCCAGAAGTGTCTCTGAACAAACACTCATTCATTTATAAAATGCAGGGTGGATCAGCCCACAGAGATCCCATAAGTCATAAGAGCAGTGGAGCAGACTGCTTTCACTTTTGCACACAGGCTTTTTCAAAGTCCCCAGTCTGAGACACTGGAAAAGAAAATATTCAACTGATTGTGACCCAAATTTTGTAATTATGGTGACTCTTTACCAAGATGTGTAATTCCAGAGGGGACACACTTTGGACAGTTGGAGAAGAAGCAAAATGTAAGAATCTGGCTCTTGTTTGAAGAGATCTCATCAAGGTTTCTGCTGTTCTTAAATATTGCCTTGTACACACACACATACTTGTGGCTGAAAGGTCCACGTTGCCTCCAGGTTTTTTGCGAGTTTCCTCTCTCCTGATTCTTTTTTATATGTGTAAGAGAGTGAATTGTTGAGGAAATAACACTGAATCATGAGTCGTTGGTCTGCTATTCCAACCCTACAAAAGGAAGAAGCAGACATTTCACAGCAGACTACAGCATGACAGGATTTATCTTGCACTGGCCTGTGTGTTTATGGAGTTATCATCTGTGGGATTGAGAAAATTTTCCTCTGGTAGTCCTCTGGCTGATGTTGCTCATCACCCTTGTGCATGTGGGTGTGCTCCTCCTCGAGGATTTTCTGCTGTCCTTCTCCCACCCCTGCCAGTAATTACCAACACACAGTACTGGGGAATGAAGAAGGAGGGAGAGCCCCGAAGGGGCCTACCAGCAATTCAATAGGGCTTTGATTTAACAGCTCTGAGTCCTTTGAAAACATTTTGCCAAGAAAAGCTTGCCATCAACACGTATAATCTCTTATCAGGGGCCATTGAAAGCCTGGACTCCGAGGTTAATTCTCCCATCGCAACGAGTTTCAATCAGTTCAAAACTCACATCGAGATGAAAGCTGCGAAGCCTTCTCGCCCGGATTGTCCTGCAAAACCCACTGAGATCAACCGACTGGGGAGGATTAGGGCATGCTCATCTGCTGGCTCTCCAGCAGGACGGGCAAGCTCAAAAGAAAAACAATAATTAGGGATAATTGCTTGTGTCCAAACACAGGCATTAAAGCCGCTTTCCCCTTTGGTACTTTGTGAGCTGGAATGAAAAAGACACCCCCTGTTTTGACAGCTGGGCAGGCGAGCGGAGCTGGTGACAGATGAAGCGAGACGTCCCCGGGCATCCGCGGCGCAGCGGGGCGGGCTCGGCT